>NW_007727232.1:29257-36249 GCF_000696425.1 Galeopterus variegatus
AATAACCTTTGTTACTTTCAGAGGAACAACAGTAAGTCTGAGAACTAACTTATCAGAAGAAATGATGTGAGCCAAAAGTGAAATCAGCACCTTTATAATACTTAAAGGAGATTACTGCCAACCGGAACTGTGCCCCGCAAAAACAAACAAAAACAGAGAATTCATTACGCGTAGACTTGAAATACAAGAAATACTAAAAGGAGTTTTTTAGGCAATAGGAGAATGATCCCAAACACAAACATGGAAATAAAAGGGAATTAACAGAATGACAAATTTAAATATATATATAAATATAAATCAACATTCAACATATAACCTATTAGTATTAATTTTTTTAATTTAAAATGTGAGCGGAATTAAAGCACATTTAAAAAGTAAAAGGATAAATGGAATTAGAAGATTTTAAGTCCCGGGCCAAGCCCGTGGTGCACTCAGGGGAGTGCGGCGCTGGGAGCACAGCAGCGCTCCCACCGCGGGTTCGGATCCTCTATAGGGATGGCCTCCAGTGCGCTCACTGGCTGAGCGCGGTGCGGCCGGTCTCAAAAAGGACAAAAGAAAAAAAGAAGATTTTAAGGCTCTAGTATTATGGCGTTGAAAAAGTAATAATACATATTCTACTGTAATAAATCAAGAATTCTTTCAGTTATCTCTAGGGTAACCACTTTAAAACTAACTACACAAGGGGTCTTCAAATAGTTCACAGAAAGATTCATATTATCTTTTAATTTCATTTTTCCATAAACTTTTTGTAATAACCTTGTATTGGTAATTACATTAAAAATAAATTACATTCTCAAAATAAAACTGATTGTGATATAGGATTTTTAAAATATTCTGCTTAGAGACACACCTTAAATATGAGGACACAGAAGGATTGAAAGTAAAAGTATGGAAAAAATATGTCATGAAAATATTAACCAAAATAAAGATAATATAGCTACACCAATATTAGACAAACTATATCTGAAGGCAAGAAGCACTACTAGAGACTTTAGAAAATGATAATTGAGGGCCGAGCCATGGCACACTCAGGAGAGTGCGCGCTCCCACCGCGGGTTCAGATCCTATATAGGGATGGCCGCCGGTGCACTCACTGGTTGAGCGCGGTGCGGCCGGTCTCAAAAAAAAAGGACAAAAAAAAAAAGAAAAAAGAAAATGATAATTGAGTCAATACAAGAAAAATAGCACAGTCTATCTCTGTATGCGTCCAAAAACAGAGTTTCAATATATACATTTACAATTGTCAGAACCTAGAGGTGGGAAAGGGGGTTAGCAAGAAACTGGTTAACAGACACAAAGAATGATTACATTTTATAATGATGAATATGCTAATTACCTGATTTGATCATCATATATTGTATGCAAGTATTGATAGTCAACTCTGCACCCCCCAAATATGTATGATCAATTATGTTTCAATTAAAACAAAGAAAAAAATTGTCAGAACATTTAAAAAATAAATGAACAAAATCCAAATATATTACCAGACATTAAAACATTTTGTTCAATAGGTGAAAATAGAAGCAAACAAAAATCCATGACAGATTGAGAGACAGGTTTCATAAAAGAACCCTAAAAAGTGAAATTTGTCACCAGAAGTGTAGCATATCATATTGTAATACTAATGTATTTTCCTTATTGTAATATTTTGATATTTTATACACATGCCTTTCTGGTCGACTATCTTTGGAGAAGTCATGTCCACCCCATTTTCTTCCTGATATCCTTTGAAATGTTTGAACATAACTGTCATCGTCCTCTGTATCCCCACTGACATTGTATCCCCAGTGTGAGGTTTTTCCTATCATTACTCATTTGACATAGTTTTGAGTTTCCTTTCCAATCTGGTTATCCATCTCCATTGGTCTACACCTTTCATAAAGTGTATTTTCCACAATATGACCCAATACTCTCAGCTGTTCACTGACTCGAGCAGGATTCTTGCCCTTTCTCTGGGTACTAGGGCAGCAGAAGAATGTGACTGTGTTCTCGGAGTCACATCATTGACTGACAAAGTGCACCATCAAAGAAATCTAACATCTTGTACTTATTCTCATGAAGTTGTACTACTGTGTCCTCTACTCTGTAATTATATTACTGTTTTTAAACCAAAGGACGCTAGATTTATCTCAATTATTTTTTAATAGAAACGTACTTGTTGCTCAAGGACACCAAACTCAAGTTTGAAAAAATCTGAAAGTTCCCATGTTCCTACTGTATTATATGTTATGATCATATCATCTACTTCTACATAGACAAAGTAAACTAGAAAACAAGTAGAAATCATCTAACCGTTGGAGAGAAATTGTCCACTGCAGGAGAAAATGGAGAGGGAGGAAAAATTATTCATATTTTTCTTCCTTTTTTCTCCTTAATTTTCTGAACAAATATCAATTCTCTGCGTAGTTTTACCTGTACAGACATAGCTTGAACAAGGATTCTAATTTAAGGGAATGAAGCTGTCAATAGAATTGTTTCTGGATCGACCAGAATGTATTAGGCTTGTGTCGCGGAACACACCAGGCACTGTATCATACTTTAGCTGAGAGCACACAATTCAAGTTTTTCATCCTTTAAATTGAATCCAATAATTGCTTTGGTTTTGTGTTCTTTTTGTCACATCACATTTTTCAACTTTACTAATAAAATGTTGAAGAAAACCGTAGAATATTACAAATGAGCCCTATTAGTTGTACTATTAATCGCATTTAACTTTGGCTGTTAAACTATTAACATACAATAAAAAGCAGCACTATTGCATTAGCAGGTTAAATGTATTCCAGTGAATAATAATAAACCATTCACAATTTACTAGGAGCTCAATTTAGCCCAAATTATATTGTTAACAATATGCCTGGTTTACTCGCATGAAATTTAAAAAACCTCTCTCAAGAATTAACATAAAACACCTTATGCTGTTTATGTACCCTATAACTCATAGATAGAACGGCGATAGAAATTGCCAAAATTAACAATCTAGTCTCTTCAGAATAGCTATCAGTGTATCAGCCTTATAAAGTGTACGCCCACTTCTTNTTACAATTGTCAGAACCTAGAGGTGGGAAAGGGGGTTAGCAAGAAACTGGTTAACAGACACAAAGAATGATTACATTTTATAATGATGAATATGCTAATTACCTGATTTGATCATCATATATTGTATGCAAGTATTGATAGTCAACTCTGCACCCCCCAAATATGTATGATCAATTATGTTTCAATTAAAACAAAGAAAAAAATTGTCAGAACATTTAAAAAATAAATGAACAAAATCCAAATATATTACCAGACATTAAAACATTTTGTTCAATAGGTGAAAATAGAAGCAAACAAAAATCCATGACAGATTGAGAGACAGGTTTCATAAAAGAACCCTAAAAAGTGAAATTTGTCACCAGAAGTGTAGCATATCATATTGTAATACTAATGTATTTTCCTTATTGTAATATTTTGATATTTTATACACATGCCTTTCTGGTCGACTATCTTTGGAGAAGTCATGTCCACCCCATTTTCTTCCTGATATCCTTTGAAATGTTTGAACATAACTGTCATCGTCCTCTGTATCCCCACTGACATTGTATCCCCAGTGTGAGGTTTTTCCTATCATTACTCATTTGACATAGTTTTGAGTTTCCTTTCCAATCTGGTTATCCATCTCCATTGGTCTACACCTTTCATAAAGTGTATTTTCCACAATATGACCCAATACTCTCAGCTGTTCACTGACTCGAGCAGGATTCTTGCCCTTTCTCTGGGTACTAGGGCAGCAGAAGAATGTGACTGTGTTCTCGGAGTCACATCATTGACTGACAAAGTGCACCATCAAAGAAATCTAACATCTTGTACTTATTCTCATGAAGTTGTACTACTGTGTCCTCTACTCTGTAATTATATTACTGTTTTTAAACCAAAGGACGCTAGATTTATCTCAATTATTTTTTAATAGAAACGTACTTGTTGCTCAAGGACACCAAACTCAAGTTTGAAAAAATCTGAAAGTTCCCATGTTCCTACTGTATTATATGTTATGATCATATCATCTACTTCTACATAGACAAAGTAAACTAGAAAACAAGTAGAAATCATCTAACCGTTGGAGAGAAATTGTCCACTGCAGGAGAAAATGGAGAGGGAGGAAAAATTATTCATATTTTTCTTCCTTTTTTCTCCTTAATTTTCTGAACAAATATCAATTCTCTGCGTAGTTTTACCTGTACAGACATAGCTTGAACAAGGATTCTAATTTAAGGGAATGAAGCTGTCAATAGAATTGTTTCTGGATCGACCAGAATGTATTAGGCTTGTGTCGCGGAACACACCAGGCACTGTATCATACTTTAGCTGAGAGCACACAATTCAAGTTTTTCATCCTTTAAATTGAATCCAATAATTGCTTTGGTTTTGTGTTCTTTTTGTCACATCACATTTTTCAACTTTACTAATAAAATGTTGAAGAAAACCGTAGAATATTACAAATGAGCCCTATTAGTTGTACTATTAATCGCATTTAACTTTGGCTGTTAAACTATTAACATACAATAAAAAGCAGCACTATTGCATTAGCAGGTTAAATGTATTCCAGTGAATAATAATAAACCATTCACAATTTACTAGGAGCTCAATTTAGCCCAAATTATATTGTTAACAATATGCCTGGTTTACTCGCATGAAATTTAAAAAACCTCTCTCAAGAATTAACATAAAACACCTTATGCTGTTTATGTACCCTATAACTCATAGATAGAACGGCGATAGAAATTGCCAAAATTAACATTTAGCCCAAATTATATTGTTAACAATATGCCTGGTTTACTCGCATGAAATTTAAAAAACCACTCTCAAGAATTAACATAAAACACCTTATGCTGTTTATGTACCCTATAACTCATAGATAGAACGGCGATAGAAATTGCCAAAATTAACACTTAATCTAGTCTCTTCAGAATAGCTATCAGTGTATCAGCCTTATAAAGTGTACGCCCACTTCTTTTCTTTTATCTGGACGTCTCCATTTGTACTTGGGTTGTATTTATAGTGGCAAAGTGAAATATGTCATATTGACCCTGTTTGGAGATATGGTTCACCCATAAAATGAACAGAGTTTGATTGTATCATTACAAGTAATTGTAGCAACAGTCTTAGATATGGGAAGGAGCTCTAACAAAAGCTTTTACGCTTTACAAAAATCCTCTCTACAGCATTTCTAGATAAGAATCATAAGAAATGTTAACACTTGCTAAGTTCTTACTATGCATTACTTTACACTGGTGAACATTCACGAGGATCTATGAGGTAGGTGCTGAGACACAGAGTCACAGAATAACTTCTCTGTGATCTTCCTGCTACTAAGTGGCAGAGAGAGAGAGTCCCAAAGAGCATCCAGACACTCTAGTGGCAGGTTTCCTGTGCTTATCCATTACACTTGACAGCCTTTCACTACCTGTGGTTAGGCAGTCTTTGCTTAAGCAATTCTGAAGGAGGGATGCTCATTTTCTGTCTAGGCCACCTAAGGTATTTTTGGACATCTCCAGTTCAGAAAGTCCTTCCTCTTATTGAATCTGTGTAATTGATATTTATACCTCTTGGTCCTGGATCAATCCCTCAGAGTAGCACAGAATAAATCAAATGCCTCTATTCATGACATACCTTCAAGTACATGAAAAGAGCAACCAGACTTGCTTCAAACCTCCTTTTTTCAAACTGAACATTTCCCAGTTCTTTCGACATTTTTTCTTATAATGTAGTTCCTAGACTTACCACATTCTAATTGCTTTCCCCTCCCTGAAAGCAATTGTTTCTTAACAATTTTCAGTTGTGACATCAAAATTAAACAACAATATTTCAGATATGCGCTGACCACTAGAAAATGTACCACCATTCTACCCTCCCTTGTCCTTGCCTCTGATAGACCAGCGAACTTTAGCATTTCTGATTGAGTGCTACTTTTTCTTACTTTTTGTAGGCAACCAGCAAGTCCATGAAATGTATATACTATAATGAGGATATGGAGGTACTCTTTACAGACTGCTTTAATTACATGAGATAATAAAGATAAGATGTGTGGTTCAATTTACAGCACATGCACTTCAAGACCACTGCTTAGCAATAAGCCACTTCCCTAATGAGTGAGCCTAGCTAGCTGCTTAGACTTCCCATGTTAGTGAATGTCATTTTAGGTCTGGGAACCTGAGAAGTTCAGGTCAAATACTGCATGCATGGCAACAGTCAACTGCAGCAGAGAATGCAGCAAACAGCAGGTCATACTGCTGTTTCATCCTAACCTTGAAATCAAGAAAATTCTCCAGAATATTGAGTCACCTCTTCCCAAGCTTGTGCTTGAATAGTTTTCTTTTTTTTATCTTAATATAAATGATGGACTATGTATTTGTCTTTAGCAAATTTTATCTTTTGGTTTAGTCGTGACCTCCAAATCCTCACTTGGTCTTCCAGGACACTAGCTCCCCCTCTCAGAGCAGTGGTATCCTCAGATCTGATAAGCATGCTACTTTATCATTTTCAAGACTTGATAGGAAAGGGGGAAGCAGGACCAATCTCACAGTCCTGGCTATGCCACAAAAGCAGCAGCTGGGCCCAGCGGAGTCACCAGGGCATGGAACAGGATAGTAAGGGAAATGAGAAAGAGCGTCAGTGGAGAATCTGGAGACCGAATGGAGAACCAACACACTATTATTAGGCCACTACAGACACTATCATCTCAGACACATATTCTCTGTCTTTGTTATCTCTAAAAAAAAATCGGATTTCAAAAATCAGTAACCCAAGAACATACATATTTATCAAGATATCCTAGTAAAAGATTTATTATGTTCATGTGAATAATGTCAATAATAACAGTCCCCATTCCTTTGTGTTTACTCTGGTCCAGGCCCGTCATGTAAGCCACTTCTTTCAATCCTACCGACACCGCTCTGAGGCAGATATTATTATGATGCCTGTTTTACAAAGCTGCTTGCCGAGGCTCATATCCA
>NW_007727232.1:37313-44344 GCF_000696425.1 Galeopterus variegatus
CCTCGGCGGGAGCGCGCCGCCGCACTCCCAAGCGGCGCACTGTAGCAGTGCGCCACCGGGCTGGCCCAAAACCTTGTATTTTCTTTACTGAAGTTCAACCTCATTCATTTGTCAATGTGCTTAGCATGTACGATGTTCTCAGCATTATGCTAAGAGCTTGGGTAAGCATTTCTAAATGTGAAAAGTGTTTTGATTTGTTAACAAAGATCCTAATTATACATTCAACAGGGAGGACAAAATAACTAAACAAAGTTGTTCTCAATGAATTATATATCTAGTCTCTACTTAAAAGAAGAGAGCCTCCCTCACAAACATACACATTTTGATATGTTTAAAATCACTCTGAATATAGAAATAAAGTGGATCACGAAAACCACAGGTATCTTTGAGGAAACTATGTTGTAACTGTCTTTCAAACATTCTATTATAATTTAAAGAGCACTGAAAAGATTCATAAATAAGAGCAAAACTAATTAACTGAATTCTGCAATAGATTTGTGCATTTAGTAACAGAGCTTTAACCCAATCTCCTCAACTGCCAAACAAATAAACAAAAAACAAGGTTATATAGGAATCTTTGCCAGCAAGCACTTTCAGATGCAGTTGTCTAACCAAGATCACCCAACCCTTTCACTAGTCATGGCTGATTCTACTATGCTTCAGGGACTTTCTTGTTAAATCAAATATTCCCTGATCACCAAAACTTCTGTTCTTCAACCTGAAACTCACGTGGTTATTGGCAGCCAGAGAATCACTCAGAGCCTCACATGGCTGCCTAATGCTCCCCAGGCTCTTGTGATGTAGCTGGAGGACAGAGAGAGAGGTGCGAGCCAAACCCAGAGCCCAGCAAGTCTTGCCCTCTGCCAGCACCAGAGAAGCCCTGGTTCCCCATGATTCCTCCTGGAGAATGCCCCAGAAATTCACAAAAAGAAGAAAAAAAGAAGTTCTATTCCTATCCCTTTTCCTTAGGAATGCATTCACGTGGAGGTTTTCAGAAATGTATGCATAGAAAAATGAGGCAAACGGGCCGGCCCGGTGGCGCACTGCTACAGTGTGCTGCTTGGGAGCGCGGCGGCGCTCCCACCGAGGGTTCGGATCCCACATACAGACCGGTTCCCGCTCACTGGCTGAGCGAGGTGCGGGCGCAGCACCGAGGGTTGCGATCCCATTGCCGGTCCCCAGTCCGGTACGGGCGCGACACTGAGGGTTGCGGTCCGTTGCCGGACTTTTTAATGCCAGCATGACAATAATGGCCTGTGGCCGTATTTAACCACAGCTATCATATGAGTTTCACACCATAGTGGCTTTGCTGACAACTGGTGTTTAATAAACCTTGCTCCTTTCAGAGTTCATTGAGACTTATTCTTGGCCAAAGTGTAGATTGGTAAGAAAGTTTACAGCAACTTATGTAGAACAATGCAAAATAGAGTCAAAATCAGAAAGTATATAAATGATACAAATGTAATATTGCAATGGTGTTTTGGAACGATTTTCTATTTAATAAAACAAGGAAAGAATTTTTGTCTTGTTTTTATTTTATTCTCATTGTTTTTGGACACGAGAATTGCTGGATTTTGTTTTCTCTTTAGCCCTTTTATTTTTTTATTTTTTTCCTGATTCCCTTAATGGTGGTAGCAGAGAGACAAACCATATTGCACCATGACCAGCTGTGGGAATCACCATTTGCACTTGCTCACTTTCTAGGCTGCAGGGGTGGTGTCCCCGCCCAGCACTCAGGTCGTTCCACCAGGGGGTGGTCTTGCTTGGTGTCCTCTACTCCCTCCTCCAGCCGTGACTCAGTGGGAGGTCCCAACTCAGACTCTAAAGAGACTGAAAGGGTCCTTCTCAAGAGTAAACATAATTCCTTGCCAACTCACAAACAGCTTTCCAATAAATGGGACTGAGTTGTGGCTTAATCAGAAAAGAGAAGAGGTAAGTGACTACCACCCCATTTCATCAGTGAAATTTTTATTCATTATATTTTAGCCAAGATGACTTTCTACATGGAAGAAGAATCAAATAATCACAACTGTTTATATGGGTATTTACTAAGTGCTGGACACATTACTAAATGTTTTACATTTATTGCCTCAATAGATCCTCATAACCACTCTATAAGGAAAACATCATTATGAGCCTCACGTTTCAAACGGAAGGAAACTGAACTGAGACTCAGCAATGATAAGGATTTTTTTTCAGTTCACAAACTACTAAGTGAATGGACCAGAATTCGAACTAGACCTCACTAATGGCAGAGCTATATAACTTGAAGTAAAAATGCTCTCAATTTCCTACTTAATGGGATAAATGCTTAAGTAATTCAAATACAGATTGAATAGACTTTCAAATGGTAAGTTTTAACTTTTTTTTAACTTATAAGTAGAAGAAAAAGAAACTATAGGGTTTAAAAGTGCTTCCAGGAAACATTATTGCTTTGGCAATTTCTCAAACCTAACTTACTCCAATGATATATTATGCCCTGTTTATTATCTACATAGAGGACAGATACTTAGAAAAATGTTTTTGACCCCCTACCAAAAGCAAATATGACCTCTTTTCCAGATGAGAAATCTTAGCCTGGACTTTGAATACTGATTTTTGGAAACAAGTTCCTAAAAGAATTAGCTCAAAGCAGCAAGTTTGTAGCTTATATGACATGAGATGATCAATGACCACATTAACTGCTAATCTAAGGCATAAAACATGCATGAGGCATTAGCATGGAAATCTAACATGCTCCCACCCCAGGTGGCACTGGATTTCTAATCTGTTGTCCCATCTAATAGGAATAAACTTAAATAGCTTATTTAGAGCTTCATTTACAAAGTTAACAATTAGAGTGATTTACTCAAAAGGCAGGAAAGGAGGAAGGAAGAAGGGAGACAGCTGGGTGGAGGTTGAAATGGGAGAAAGGAAATAAAAGTCATTTTTAAAAAGCCAAACTCGGGCCGGCCTGGTGGCGCACTGCTGTAGTGCGCCGCTTGGGAGCGCAGCAGCGCTCCCGCCGAGGGTTTGGATCCCACATACAAACCGGTTCCCGCTCACTGGCTGAGAGAGGGGTGGGCGCAGCACCGAGGGTTGCGATCCCGTTGCCGGTCCCGGTCGGGTATGGGCGCGACACTGAGGGTTGCGGTCCATTGCCGGACACGAAAAAAGACAAAAAGGAAAAAAAAAAAAAAAAGCCAAACTCAACTTCTTAGTTTAATGACTTGGCTTATAATTTTGCCTGAAATGATATCTCCCACTCTTATGGGAGGGAATCAGGATTAGAAAAAAGCATGACCTCCAGAAGCTGAGTCTTGGTTAGGGACCAAGAAATAAATGTTATTTGTGACAGGACCCTGGGCAAGCTGCTTAATCTCCCAAACAAAGATTTCTACATCTGTAACATTGGAATGATAATGGTTGCTTTGCAAGGAATAAAAAGATAACAAAAGCAAAGTGGTTGATGCAGTGCCTGACACTTGGGAGGTACTCAGTTACTACTGATTCCACCCCTTAGTGGATTCGCCAAAGTGATAAGATACAAACATGGCTCCTTCTTCCTGGTTCTGCAGTGGCAGGGTCTAATCTAGACACAAATTTTAACACAGTACTTTTCTCACCTACATCCACTGCTGGAACAACAGCTGGATAAGTATGATATAGAATGTTGGGCAAATGAGGCTCAGCTAATTAGAAACAAGCAGGTATGTGGTATATCACCCTTCTCTTGGGTGACCCAAGTTTCTTCATGTACCATTTTTGTGACCTGGCTTATCCCTTTCTTTTGAAAGACCCAGGACAAGAGTCCAAATGGAAACCCATACACCTAAATATTTAAAACTTATAAAACACACCTAACAACTTTTAAGTAAAAGAGATTCTATCCTTTAACTTAGGCAAAAGTACTTTCATAATGACCTGGAAAGTTAAATTCAGATTTATAATTCTGAGACCACCTTGGAGTTCTGTGTAAGAATATGGCATCATGAGAAGAGCCCGCTCTTCTTCTTCCTCTTCCCACCCCAGCTCCGTCCTACACAACAAGAGGACTTGCACATACATGTGTGCTACCTTTAAAGTTGTGATGCAGGCGTGTGGATCACTCACATCCAAGCCCCATCTCCACCTGTCACCTCCATACACAACCATCCCTATCAAGCCCTCTGGTGTGCCCACAGACATCATGGTTGGTTCT
The DNA here is from genome assembly GCF_000696425.1 of Galeopterus variegatus. NCBI lineage: Eukaryota > Metazoa > Chordata > Mammalia > Dermoptera > Cynocephalidae > Galeopterus > Galeopterus variegatus. Next base: position 41,494 of record NW_007727232.1, read on the forward strand.
CCCCCCAAGAGAAAGATCCCAAGGAAGAAGCCCATGTGAGCCCCAGAACCAGGCTCAGGAACGCTTAGGCTGAGAATTCTAGGGTCTTAAGTACCCAAAGCATTGGACAGAATCTGGGGAGTCAGGCTCCAGGTGGCCATGAGGATTCCAACTAGCTCTGCAGACACACTACACCATGGAGAAGGGTAGGGCCAGAGCCAGACCTGAGCTCTCTACTGCACAGAGACCAACGCTGGGGTCCTTCTTGTTCTGGCTCAATAAAACCTACTTGCTTAGTCAAGTTCATTTATCTCCTTATTGTCCCAGGTGCTATACCAAAGAGCAAGGTGCTAACATTGCAGAGGATCTCAATACTATCCACAAAGTGGCTGCAGGGTAGGACAGTGCTTCCACAATAAAAAGTGTGGACATCATTATTACCACTTCTAATTTCACTTTCTACATTAAATCAGTCTTGATAATTAGCAGGTTCCACCTTCTGAACAATTAGCTATACTGGTAAATAATCAAGAGGCAGCAAAAGCTAATTAAACTTCAATTTCCTTCACAGAATCTCTGGAGAGTGTTTTTATATATAATATACTTTAGGAATTTTTTTTCATAGAAAGATTTGTTCTAAAGGGTTTTCGTGCCCATCCTTTTTATGTAAAAGCTTGGAAAAGCTAATTAAACTTCAATTTCCTTCACAGAATCTCTGGAGAGTGTTTTTATATATAATATACTTTAGGAATTATTTTTCATAGAAAGATTTGTTCTAAAGGGTTTTCGTGCCCATCCTTTTTATGTAAAAGCTTGGTCTGCCTCACATGTCTAATAATTCTTGGCAACTTTAGCAGCACTAAAAGGTTTTCTGGGCCATGGAGAGACATTTTACAAGTGGAATTAAAGTCATAATACTCACTTTCAGAGGGCTGTGAAACAAGCTACTACCCACAGCTTGTCATCCATTCGTGCTGCTGCCCAACAGGAAAGAGCCGGTAGTGAAAGTGCTTCAGGACACCTGCCCCAACCTTACTGAGGTTCTGCAGAAAGTCAGAACCTTCTTCACTGAGGGACAGGTAGCACCACATGGTTATGACCAGATCCCTCCATGAGCAGTCCTTGCCTAGTTCCTCTCTCCAACCATCCATCCATCCACCCTTTTACCCCTCAAGGGCTCTCTACTTCCAGAGTTCTCAAACTACGTTGCAATCACCTGGAGAGCCTTTAAAATCCACTGTAGAGATTCTGATTTAATTGTGTAGCCCAAGCATGGGGATTTTCTAAATCACCCCCAGTGACTCCAATGCACAGTCAGGTTTGAGAATGAATGGCCCGCCACAACAGCCAATCTTCTTGCTCTCTGCTGAGCACATCCAGTTGTCTCACACTCCTATGCCCTTCTCCTACCTGGAAAACTGCTTCTCATCCTGGAGGCTCAGACAGGTGAAGCCCTACCCCAGGAAGTCAGGCCTTCCTGTTTTGGATTCCCAGAACACCTCATGCATTCTCTTAATAGAGCTAACAGAGGCCATATGATTTATCATCCAAACCAACACACTGTCGAATGTCAAGGAAAACACTGTTAATAATTATGCTGACTGACAGGTGTCAACTAGGACTATCTCAGGCAAACTGGGACACAAGATCACCCTAATTTTAGCCCCTGTTATATTAATCAGTAACTGTGTACTAGCTTGCCTATCTTCTACCCTCGGCTGTGAGAGCAATTAGGCAGATACCGTACTTATTCATCTTTCTAACCTCAGTACACTGCACAGATTAAATGTCAAATATTTGTTTCTAGAAGAGGCCCTCTATTTTATAATGGTTAAGTGCATGGACTCTATAACCAAAGAGCATGGGTTCAAATTCCATCTCTGCCATTTATAAGCTATGTGACTGGACAATTTGTGGTGCCTTAATGGCTTCATCTCTGAAATGAAGATAATAATGGAATGTACTTAACTGGGTTGTGTAAAGGTTCAAATGAGTTGGTATATGTAAACACCCAGAACGATACCTGAATACAGGAATAATACGGACACTAAATAAATGTTTCTTATCACTGGTAAAAAGAATGGATAAACCAACTGAATAAGTTCCAAGTGGCTTTTTTCTCTGGAACTCCTTCAAATGATCATGCCCATAGTTAATGTCCACAATAGTAATGGCTAACCTTTCCCAATGACTCACTAGTAGCAGGCATGGTGAAAGGCTCTGCATACATTATCTCACTGACCATTCACCCAACCCTATCAGGGAAATATATCTATCTATTATCCCAAGTTAACAAGCAAGGAATCTGAGGCTCAAAATGAAGATTTCCACAGTCACTGTACTTTTTCTATAAGGAAAAAAAATCCTCTCTCACAGAGTTTCTTGTGATTCCTATGAGAAATAAAAGGGCTTCTGTGAAGTCCCAGTTATTACACAATGTACCTAATGTTCAAGGAAATGAAGACTGAAAAGGGGATGGCAGTGAACTCTGTGCTTTGGAGGGAGCTCTTGTGCGCTGCTTTTTGAAGTGTCTTAACTATTCATGAACCAATATCATCAACAAGGCAATACATACAGAGCAGTATTTGGGGTACTCTGGGGACACACAAAATTACAAAATCTTCCTCTTACCTCCAAGGAATTCAACATCTAGTTGTGAACATAGAAAAAATATTAAATAGCATTATCAGATTCAAATAGCAGTAATAGAGAGAGACTTCTGGAGCAATATATGATTAATTCCCAAATAAGTGGTACAATTTGTACCTGCCAAAGGAGGTCAGGAAAGGAAGGACTTCTGAAGAGAAGAGACTGAGAGGGCATGAGAATTGTGTCTTTAAACATTTATTAATTCAACAAACATTTACCAACA
>NW_007727232.1:44891-48595 GCF_000696425.1 Galeopterus variegatus
CTGAGAGGGCATGAGAATTGTGTCTTTAAACATTTATTAATTCAACAAACATTTACCAACAACCACCATGTGTCAGAAACTGAGCTGTGTGGGGTGGCGGGTGGGGGAGGAAAAAGTGCAAAGAACAACCACTAAATAAACATGAAGGAAGACCTAGAAATTCAAGCAAAAAAAATTCAATCAAAATTTTAGGAGGTAGGAGATGGGAAGCTGGGGTTGCATTAGGGAGAGAAACAACATTTTCCAGAAAAGAAATATTTAGATATAAAGCTGGGAAGCAAAATGATTGTTTTTTGAGTTGGTGTTATTCAACAGAATTCCAGAAAATAAACAGATTGCATATTTACTGATGAACTTCTTGAAGAAAGGAATACAGCATGTTGTATTATATACTAGTTGAATGTGCCTGGAACCTAGAAGTACTCCAAATGTTTGTTGTGTGAAAAACATATATGTCCACACACACATATGCATGTGCACACAAACAGAAGAATGTCCCAAAGCACCATCTACTCCTACTTCATAAGTGATCTCAAAATTAAAAGTTGGGTTTTTTTTTTTTTTCTTTTTCTTGTCTTTAACGCAGCTCTCCTTCCAGTCTCTGCAGGCAATAAGAACAGCTGACATAGCCCCTTGGGAAATATGAATGGTATATAGGGAAGAGAAAACAACTCTATTTGGCCCTGAACTAGGCTTATAAAATACACTTGCCAGAAGGGAGATCTAAACATTTGTTTGTCTAATTTCATTAAAAAGTGCACACATCCTATTACTAAGGAAGAAAAAACAAGCTCCAGAGGGAGAAGTCATAGAATTTGACACGAAGTATCATGAAAAAACTGATTATATTATTTGTGCATGTGTGTAGGAGCATGTATGCAGTATATATGTACACAGTATGTACATACATACAATATATACGTGTACATATACATACACAGTGTATACAGTAGATACATATTACATATTGTATATGTACATATTATAAACATATTATGCATATATACATATATGTATATATAGTAGATATAGTAGATATTAGATACATGTTATATATAATATACGTGTTATATACATAGTATATAAGTATATATATAATGAATTTTAAAAGTTCATTAAAGATTTGTATTATCTTTCAATTCTATTTTTCCACGAACTTTTTAAAGTACCCTTGTATATAAAAATATATACCATATAACAACCTTCCTTTTATCCATCAATGGGTTAATGAAATAATTGATCAAGAGGCAGTAGAACAGAGTGATTAACTGCACGAGCTCTGAGTTACCCTGCCTGCCATCCTGTCCTGGCTGCTCGATGTACCAGCTGTACGAACACTTTCCCTGTGACCATAAGCAACTTGGCCTCTCTAAGGCTTAGTGACCTCATGAATAAAATAAAAATAATAATGGAACCCATCACACATGATTATTACGAGGATTAAATGATGTAATTCATGTACAGAGCTCAGCATGTGGATGGCATGTCACAGAACTCAATAGCAGTCTAAGAACTATTGCACCTATATCAGATATGATTCCAAAATATAGGAAAAAGAAGACATTTTGAGAAGTTTTGAAGTGATTAGATGGGGCTGACTATTTTTAATGCCAGCTATAAATTTACTGACATAAGCAACCACTTCTGTAAAGAACCATCCAGTNATGGGTTAATGAAATAATTGATCAAGAGGCAGTAGAACAGAGTGATTAACTGCACGAGCTCCGAGTTACACTGCCTGCCATCCTGTCCTGGCTGCTCGATGTACCAGCTGTATGAACACTTTCCCTGTGACCATAAGCAACTTGGCCTCTCTAAGGCTTAGTGACCTCATGAATAAAATAAAAATAATAATGGAACCCATCACACATGATTATTACGAGGATTAAATGATGTAATTCATGTACAGAGAATGTGGATGGCATGTCATAGAACTCAATAGCATGTGGATGGAATGTCATAGAACTCAATAGCAGTCTAAGAACTATTGCACCTATATTAGATATGATTCCAAAATATAGGAAAAAGAAGACATTTTGAAAAGTTTTGAAGTGATTAGATGGGGCTGACTACTTTTAATGCCAGCTATAAATTTACTGACATAAGCAACCACTTCTGTAAAGAACCATCCAGTGCTTAAAACAGAAGCTCATTTGTCATTTGCCTTCCATATATTCCTGTCACTTTGTCTCAACAATATAAATGAGCCCTAAAAAAAATACTCCTGAATCTAATTGCTCCTGGAGCCTGCAAAACAATAAATTGCTTATAAAACGTAGGATCCCAACTGACAGACTTGCTAAAAATTCAGACAACGATGCAGCCACAGGCTTGGGTAAAATGGCTGTGGTCAACGAGAAGTTTAACACCGATGCATCCCCCAAAATGTAACCAAGTAGCAACTTAGTTTTTAAAACTTCCATCTTTTCTATTGGATTTATCCATCGCCCTACTCTCTCTCCCATCTTCCTCTCCTCTCTCATTTACACCTTATTTCTGGGGAATAATTTTAATAGGGAACCTTTGCCAAGATTCTGAATTGCTTGTGTTACTTAATGCATATACAAGTTAAAAAAAAAAAAGAGAGAGAGAACATATCCAAAACCTGAGTGTAAAAGCAGTCATTCCAGAGCTTGTAATATTTGGAGCTAGATCGTAAATGGTAGAGGGGGAAAAAGCCTCGTGATCAGACTCAAGAAATATTTTAAAGAAAAATTTTTATCTGAAAGTTTTGTTTTGCACATGTAAAATACAGATCTTTCAAACAGAAGAAGCACAGGTTCGGGGTGATATAGTTAAAGAAACTCACATTTCCATATTAGACTTTCCCTTTTTTTTTTCTGTCCTGGGCAAAAATGAATTACTCTTCCACTATGCACATCCACTTACTAAGAGCTATATGATTAAGAGCATTAGAAGCTCAGGTCTTCAGGAACAGAGAAAAGAAAAAAAAAATCACCAAACCTAAGGTGAATTACCACTTTTTAAAGCTGTGATTAAGTTTAAAAATAAAACCATCAATGGCTTTGGTTCTGCAGCTGAAACCAAATGTCTACTTTCCCCCACTGTCTTTACTTTTGCCTTCAAATAAAATCTTGCAGATCTAAGAGTCTCTTTCTTGGCTTAGGTTTATTAAATCCTTATATGATTCCTCCAGGGTTGAAGATCCTCATGTTAAACTGCTTACCAAAGGTTTACAAATTGAAATGGCTCTTAGGGGAATTTTTTTCTGCCCAGTTAGTTGTGTTACTGCTGTCTCTGAAGTCAGAGATTATTGAGATAAAACCGATTAGAAAAGCCAAGACTCTCTAACTTCCAAACAGGTCAGAAAAACTGAAATCAGAGAGCTTAGGGCTCTTCCTGCTTTTATATTATTAAAAGACTTGCTCTGGTAAGTGAAAGTCTTGTTTACTCAATACCAGTTTTCAGAAAACAACGCCTCAAAGTATCTTTTCTTTCTTTCTCTACACAACACTCAGAGCACAAATTCTTGATCAAATTCTGGATTAAATCGGTCTGTTCTGCATCTCTTACTGACAACTGCAAATTGACTTCTTACAGACACCACATAGCATACCATGGCAACTGTAAAATTTAGCAACAGAATTAACAAAAAAAAAGGAAGACTCTTGCTAACAAAGACAAGGAAATAAAGAAATAGACAAAAACTTCATATTCTTTCTTGAGCCTCAAGTTCTATGATG
>NW_007727232.1:49901-51180 GCF_000696425.1 Galeopterus variegatus
GTCCGCTCACTGGTTGAGCGCGGTGCGGGCGCGACACCGAGGGTTGCGACACCGAGGGTTGCAATCCCATTGCCGGTCACGAAAAAGACAAAAAGGAAAAAAAAAAAGAAAAGAATCTCATTATTACGTGCGGCAGCATGCCTAATGAGGGAAGCTTTTTTTTTAAAAGCTGGAGAGGTAAGAACTAAAAATACCAGCCACTTCTCTATCTGGAAATGGAACTAGCAAATGACCTCTAGATACACCTTTATCTTCTGGAAGCATCATTTGGATGGCAGTAGTCACAAAAGTGTAAGGCAAATAGCCGCCCATCCCCCTGGAGAAAGGTATAAAAGAATCCTTTTCTCTGTAGTTTGGCTGAGTCTGTTTCTCCCAACATCCCCTGGAGCTCCCAGCTCTGATAGGGAACAATTTACATAGCAATTTGCATAAAGAGCTGGGGGTGAAGGGCTTTCCTGGAGGGAAGAGAACAATACCAAAAAGTACCTAATGTTAGAAAAGAGCCACTAAGCTCCTACAACAAGATAACCATGGGAAGAGAAAGCAGGAGGACAAGAGGCTGGTTCCTCCTTATGGTCAATGGAAGCACAGAGAAATGAAGTTTTCATTTGCCGAGACCCAGCGCCCCCCACCTCACCCCAAGAACACAGTTAGGCTCTAAAGAGGGAGCTCTGTGGGTAAATCTGAGAAATTGTCATTTTAGAAGCTGCAATCAATTTGTCATAAAAGCCTCTTGCCTGAGCATCATAGCAACAGTTGGGGTCATCATCTCTTCACGAACTATGGGCACCAGTAGCTGAAACAAAAGCTTTAGCCACACAGTGTCACTTTGAGCATAACCCTTAGAAACAATTCCTCCTGGCAGGGAGTTCTCAAGCCTTTACCCACATAGAGTTATAAAGCTCAATGTAAAGTCACACAGATCTAGGTTTGTAAACTGGCTCTGCTGTTTCCCAGCTGTGTGATCTTAAACCTTTTTTAACTATCTGTGTCCCCATCTCTATGGTGCCATAATGTCTATCTCATAAGATTGCTGTGAAAGTTTGAATAAAATAGTAGGGTTAAAGATTTAACAGATTCTTTGGAGAATCTGATAAAAATATATGTTAGCTCTTATATATCTTTAATATTTTTTATTGTGAAATATAGCACATTTATAGAAAAGTACATGATATATAAATGCACAGCTAAATAAATTACTTTAAAGTGAATACTACTTCCCAAATTTTTAAAAACCTTTTCATTTTAGAACTTTTTTGCTTCTTTTTAGAATTTCTTT
>NW_007727232.1:52409-54924 GCF_000696425.1 Galeopterus variegatus
CCTAGCTACTGAAAAGAAGTACTGCTTTATCTATACCTCTCTTTTGATACTACTTCCAACCTTATATTATGATCATTTAAAAATATTTCTCTCCTCCTTTATTAGATTTTTAAGCTTTTCTATGACACAATCCATAATTATGTCTGACTCTTCTGTGAATTATCCCTAATTCCTGCATCTTATCCACATTAGCCTTGTAGGAACTACTAAGTGACTGAATAAACCTAAATAACTCTTGTTTGCACAAACTGGACATTTCTGAAGTAGAACCTCTAAATATCCTAAACTATGTCATAGGTCATCTCAGCAAAAATAAGAAGTAGGCTATAGTCCCAAACATCAATTGTGATTTGCATTAACAAGTTCTCCAGACCTCGTATAATAAGCAATTGCATACCTGCAGAAATAAATATCGGTATTAGGATATAGCAAATGAAATCTTGCATATCCCAAGTTGCAGTTTCAATATCGATCTGCATATTTCATTCGGTATCAGTACATGTGACTTAAATTGTGTAGCCATTTCTCTCATTAAAATTCATAAACTCCCTCTGGAATTCATGGCAGCCATATGGCCAAATATTGGCTTCTTACATTTGAAACTCAATTGCATTGAAGTCACTAAATCTCTCAATCAATTACAAAGGATCTGAGCTCTTAGGATTTACATTGATTGACCACCATTCTCCTAATGGAGTCATAGCCTCTGTAATTACCTATTTGACAGGAGAGGTGCCTGCTTTCTGAAGGCTATATATCCTAGCTCTTCATTTGCCTAAAATGTTAGTTGGCAGCCCTCATAAGAGCATCAGCTACAAAATGTGATTATAGTTAATGTAAGTGTAACAGAATGATGTTCTCATCTCATCTCTACTTATTGCATATGGTTGCCACATATTAGTCTCTAACATGGATTGCATTTTCAAAGTAACTTTAATGCACGTTTTTATTTTATAATTCATCAAGAGCCAAAATTTATGCATTTACACACACCTTCATATGTACAGACATTCTCAAAAAGTACTGCTTGATTCAAACAGTAAAATTTCTTGCCATCACAACATGATGTATATTTGATCATGGCTTTTTAATAGGAACAAGGAAAAGTAATTAAGAGCCCTTTTCTTAATTTATGGGAAGTAGTAGAAAGAAAACTGCTGTTGTATTCAAATGCACAATTCAGATTTTAGTGTCAGTTAAACCTCTGATTACCTGCATGGTATTAGTTAAATGTTTTAATTTTTCTGAGTCTTTCTCTGTTTATGACATTGAGATATTAACACCACTTTGTTTTAATAGTTATAATAATGTTATAAGATAATAATTTATTATAATACTTTCTGTAGGGTTGAGATAACAAAATAAAGCACTTAGCATTGTTCTTAGAAAATATTATGCATTTGTACTATTTAAGTTTGGCTTAAATAAAGAAGCTGCAGCTACCTCAAAATCTTGATGGTTTACAACTACAAACATTTGTTTCTTGCTCAGGAATCTTTAGGTTGTCTGTAGCTTTTGCTGGATGAAATTGACTTTACCTGGCCAGTTAAGCTGCACTTGGCTCCAATATGCAGACTGAGTTCAGTCATACTCCATGAGACTCTCTATCTAGGACTCAGGATGAAAGAATAATGCCTACCTTGAGCATTCTCTTCTCATTGTGCATAGCAGAAGTGCAAGAAGACTGGAGGAAACTTTACTTGGAGCAAACACACTACCACTTCTGCCTACTTTCCATTGGCTGTAGCAAGCCACATGGGCAACCCCAAAGTCAGTGTGGCACAGAAGTATATTCCGCCCACAGGAAGTCCATACCCAGGACAGGAGAAAAGAAACAGCTATGAACGAATACTCTCTATCACACCATTTTATTAAAGGTAGACATCATAATTAGCAGTATGGCACTGTGATGGTTCTATCTCTGAAAATATCCTGAGATCACATAACAAGTTATAGAAATATTTTCCCAGTTACCTCCAAGAGACCCAGCCTTCTTCCAATGAAGCTTTTATTAGATGGTTTGAGTGCCTCATCTTAAGTTACTGTAGTTATCCATTCAACAGGCAAAAAACTGATGAAAACAATGTTATACCTACCACTCAACACTTTTACAAGTATTCTTTAAAAAATAAAATGTATACACATTTTATTCTTACATTGTACATAGAATAAAATGTACATAAATATTTAGTAAACAATACATATATTACTTGACTTCACTTGCTATTTATAAGCTATAACAACCCTGTTAAAGCAGGCAAAATAATACTTCCTAAAATACAATTATAATCTTCTTTATGAACTTGGGAGTCAGAATTCTTTGTCCATTTGCTGTCCCCCACCCACACACACACACAACTTAGTGGCTACCTCAAATTATTTTATAGTTTCTGTTTCAATATTCTAAATTGAATTTACCTTCTAACTCTTCTATTCAGCTTTTACTTCTAGTTAAAATATGGTTACTGGGCCGGCCCGGTGGCGCACTGGAGAGTGCGCCACTTGGGAGCGCGGC
>NW_007727232.1:55982-57374 GCF_000696425.1 Galeopterus variegatus
GTCAGTAAAAAAAGACAAAAAGGAAAAAATATAAAAAATAAAAAATAAAAAAATAAAATAAATAAAAAATAAATAAAATATGGTTACTGTTAGTTTTTATACCCTTCTGAAACATATCTTTCTACCAACTCTAATAGTCCCCTTTAAGACATTTAGCTCTCATTTTTTTCTCAGTTTAAATTATTTGCAGTGTCCAGATATCTAAGTTTCTGAGACATGTCACTCCTCTGATCTTTTGTGGGACTCTTAACTGCCTTACTAGCAGGAGGTCTATGATAGCTTGGTTTTTCTACCTTTTTACCTAAACACAAATATAGCAGGGGCCAGGAATTTTGGGGGCCATATTAGAATTCTGCCTACAACATCAGTTTTTAAAAAACCATTTAAAGAATAGAGATAATATGGCATAATGCATTCTTTAACAACAGAATCATAGATTCATGGTTTTGCAATTGAAAAGTACCTTAAATGTCATCTGGAGATTTTCTATAGATCAAAGGTTATCCAGCCTCTGCTTCGACATTTATAAATATTGATGACAAGGTTCAATTGTTTATAAACCAGGACATTTAAATTTTAAAGCTCTGTAGTTAATAGAAAATGTTTTTAAATTTATATTTCTCTAACTTCCCATTTTAATTAGTGCTTCCCTCTGGAAAAAATTTGAATCAAAAATAATATTCTCTAATAAAGTTCTTTAAACTTAAAAATTACCATAATTTTTCTTCCATGAGGGATATTTTAAGTTTTTCCTTCTCCAGAGTAAATATTCTAGTTTTCATATGACGTCATCTCCACATTTTTTACCACCCTGGTCACCAATTTGTCAACTTTCACCCATTTGTTAAAAATCTTCTTAAGACATGGTTTTTATACCTTGACCAAGTAATAATATGTCAGCAATGTTAATTCACTGTACAAAAACAGAGTAGCTCAACATTAGGAAATCTATAACTATAATATACAATATAAACAGACCAAATAAAATTAATCATATCATGAGTCCAACAGATACAAAAATATCTTTCATAATTAACTGTCATTTTAATAAATAGGAAATAGAATAGAATAAAAAGAAATGTTTCATTCAGAGTAGCAAAAATAAATTCTTTTGTTTAAAAAAACAGAATAGCAAAAAATGATATAATTAGAGATATGCATAATCCAGTCTTTAAAAGGAGAAAAAATAAAATAAAGGAAAATTAAGAGACATATACATATGGAGAGAGAGAGAGCAGGCTGAACTCACAATGCTTCAAACTTTCCAGCAATCAACCCAAAGAAACAAAAGGAGTTATAACACTCACAGTGTTCCTAAGTTTGGGCAAAGTGTTAATAAAACTCTTCCCTTCTTTGTGAGGGTCTGACCTTTGGTTTACTTCCTAGCCAATT
>NW_007727232.1:58569-66004 GCF_000696425.1 Galeopterus variegatus
GTGCAGACTATGGTCTGCTGGTGAGTCTGAACATCTAGGTAAGTCTAAGACGATCCCCTGGCGGATGTTGCAGTAAGAAAAAGAAGAATAACATCTATCCTTGGAATTGAGATAGAAAGAATGTTTTCTATAACTTTTTTTTTTAAGTGTCAGATATCGCTTCATTGAAAACCAGAGCATATAAGAAGCGAAGGACGAAAGTAAGTTACATGGACAGAGGGGACAGGGGCAAGATTCAGAAACTTCTCGGGGAAAAATGCTGTGGAGAATCTCCGGGAACAGGTTATTGACAACTTTGACCAGCTTTTATGTTCAATCTATCCCATTAGTGAATCTCTGAGGAAATTGCTCAGGACTACGTAGCTGTGGCTGATCCATCCCACAGCTATAGTACGTGAAGGAAGCTTTATCACAGCACAAATGACAGATCATGGGTGGCTTTCTTGCAACAGCCCTACCTATCCCATTAGTGAATCTCTGAGGAAATTGCTCAGGACTACGTAGCTGTGGCTGATCCATCTCACAGCTATAGTACGTGAAGGAAGCTTTATCACAGCACAAATGACAGATCATGGGTGGCTTTCTTGCAACAGCCCTAGACAGACTAGTAGTCATGCTTTATCTACTTTTGTATAAAAGGCCAGTATATGTGAGTCCAATTTCTCTCAAGAGAAAGCAGGACTGAGACTCATGGGTGTCTGAACTAAAAACCAGTGTGTGGTATCATTTGGCACATGAATAATTAAAACGTAATGATCAGGACCATAAGTTTTATTCTCGAATAGTTTTCTCAGCCTTTCAGCTACCCCTGGAGGAGGTAGCATTTGACCTGGGCCTTTAAAGAAAGACAAGGTTTCAGTAGTTTAATTTGCAAAGGGACAGGGGCATCCAGGATGAGTCTGTGCAAGCAGAAATGGCTTAAAGGGACTAGTGTGCAGTGTGGGGAATGTCATAAGAGGTGAGGCTAGAAATCCAAGTTCAGCCAAAAAATTTAAGGAATAAATAGGAGCTATCGAAATATTTTCAGCAAAGGGATAACATTATCAGAACCAGACTTTAATATCTACTGTTAAAACAATGTTGAAGGGATGGAGAAAAAAAAGAGAGAGGGAATCTAACGCAACCTGGATTCTGGTTACTGTAGAAGGGCTTACATTTCATAGGGCTTGCATGGAGCATGTCATATATTTAAACTATTTTGCTAAGATAATTAGTCATATTTTCCCAATCCATCTCTTGAACCTGAGACACATGAGATTTAAAGTTAAATTGCCTGAGTTTGAAAACAGTCTTCACCACTTATAAGCTGTGGAACCTCGAGCAAGTTATTTAAGCTCCCTGAGCACATCTAAGTGCTGGTGGCAATAAGAACACCTACCTCATTAGGTTATGGGTACACAGTGAGCTGACACTTGAAAAGGCCTAACAGAGTGTCTAGCATCTAGTAAGTATTTGATGAATATTAGCTATTGTTATCTGAGATGTGGATGTCAATTAAATTCAATTTTAATCATTTTGGCCCAGCTTCATAGCCTATCACCCTCTCTCTGCATCTTTGGAGCACATTAGCTATGTTTTCCAAATCTGGATCTTGTTGGATATAATCTCAGGTGGCATGCCTATTGAGATCTCCCCCTATGTTACCACCAACTCATTAGCAAGAACGATTTGGGTACAATTCTGCAAGATATAAGTCCCACTTGTTCGTATCATATGCCTCCATCTTGTTCACAAAATACCACAAAATTCTTTGTCAAATGCTTTGCAATTAAGAATACAGAAACTTTTTGTATTATTTAGAAAATAAAATTAACTTAAGTGGTGTGACTTGTTCTAATGAATCCTCAATAATACCTAGAGATCACTGATTTTCTACTTATGTCTTCCCAAATCTCTTAATATTCTGCTTGAAAAGTTTATTAGAAATCAGTCACAACCACCGCTCTGCATTTCTACTGCCCACATTCCTCAGAACAGAGCTACATTAATATTCTATATAGTGTTCTTACTCAGAAATCTGTAGTAATTATTTCTATACTAAACATAGAGGTGACTGTGGAAAACTTGAAGGGAATAAATTTAACTCATCATTAAAATAGGTGTACCAGAGTGTTAATTCCAGCAGGACTGGAATTGGCTTGAGCTATTTTTCTGAAATCAGAGATTTGTCTTCATAGTATTGACATCTGGCCAAACCATAAAATGTAGTTTTTAATAGTGTTGTTTGGGGGCAGTTTACATCAGCCTATCAGCAAGAGTGAGGATGCTTTGCTCCCAGTTTCAATGAGACCCCAGAGGACTCTGACATTGGGTCTGGTTACATAGCAAAAGTGCCTACATGCCAAGCAGTGTTTAAAAACCCCACCTGAGACTCCATCTTGGGCTTGCTGGTCCTGGGGTGTTTTGTGCACATGTTCCTAATCTGAAAGGAAAGGAGCATTCGGTATGGCCCTGCACAGAGAGGACAACAGGAGCCTGCCACTGGCCTCTCCAGACCCTTTGCTTTGAGGCAGCCTTTGGCTGCAATGAACATCCTTACTGCTTACTGTTGCTCTGATACAATATGTTGTTGTTCTTGTGTGTCCTTTTCTGGCAATAAAGAGTAGATTGGGAAGTATTATCATTTTGGGTCTTATGAGTTTACCTAACGTATCCTAATGAAAAAGGCAAAATAAATTGCCCCTTCATTTTCTAGTTACAGATTTTTATATGCTTAATAGTTCCTGAAGTAATTCCATTTCTATTACTTCCACATGTGGACTAATCAGTTATAACATGTACCTGTTGGAATCAAGTATAATACAAGATAAAACATAAGGTAAACAAAATGATCTTGATTCAGCCCTCATCTAGACTGCAGCCCATTGCTATGGTGAATTTGGGAGTAAGTGATCCCATCTGTATGTAAGTTGTTAAACTAAGAATGATCAGAGTCAGTGGTTGAAGGAGAAATCCTTGCAGGGAGAGTGGTCCAGGGTGACAGAAGAGGACGGACAAAAGATGAAGACACCATCTTCCAACATAAATATGTGGCACACACAAAATTAAGTTCAAATTCTGGAACCACTATTCATAGTTTTTATATGGCGCCAGGTCAAACTATGTCCAGTTCTGAGAATTTGTGATACAACCTAAAGAGAAGGGCTTACATGTTTTGCTCAACCACAAAGTAAATGTTCACTTAGCGATTCCAATTCCAGAGTTAGGAATTATGAGCTTTATTTTATTTTCTTTGTGGCATTTATTACTATTAGAAATTCTTAATTATTTATTTTTTTNTTTATTTTATTTTCTTTGTGGCATTTATTACTATTAGAAATTCTTAATTATTTATTTTTTTTCCCCTCTAGAACAGAAGCTCTTTGATAGCAGAGGACTTTTCTATCATGATTACCAATGTATCCCCAGTGCCAAGAAAAAAGCCTCACACAAAGTAGATGATAAAAAAAAAAAAATTAAACCTTATATACCATGTTAACTATGCTCTAGGCATGATATGTGTTTTGCATGTATTCATTTTTAAATGCTTACTGCACTAATATGAAGTAGCTATAATCTCAAACCCCATTTTACAGATGAGGAGAGGAAAGCAAAGCACAGACAGGGTAAGTAAATTGCTCAAGGCCACACAGCCAAATGGAAGAGCCATTTGAGCTCAGGTAATCTGGAGCCTGGCTCCAGAATCCAGGCTCTTAGAAATTTTCAAAAAAAAGAATGGCTAAGTATCTAGATCATCTTAGAAAATCACTTATTAATCATTGATAAGTATTTCCATGTTTTAATGAAGATTATATTGTCCCCTTCGTCTAAGCTTTTTTCCCTTAAATTATTAGAAATTCAAAAGTCAAGGCCTAAATTCTACCGATGCAAGCAAACCTGCTTACAAAAGAAACTAGATCAAGAATCCCTTGTTATTTTGGATGCTTTGTAGTAATTGCAATGTCACCTCTGAGGGGAATTTACTTGTGTCACACAAACAAAAGCAGGTGGCCGGATGCAGGTGTTGTCATGTTTGTGGAGCTTTAATGAGGATGTGAGAGTTTGCTGGGAAAGAGAATAATAAAAATGAGTTGTTTCTTTCCCTCCATCTCCAGATTATCTGAGAAAAGAAGACACATTACAGTACTACATATGATGGAATGAACCATTTCTTCAAAGTTAGAAAGAAAATTTTTCATAACTATGAAAGCCCTTATTAATAAAGGATAGCAGGGCTGGCCCGGTGGCGCACTCGGTAGAGTGTGGCACTTGGGAGCGCGGCGGCGCTCCCGCTGAGGGTTCAGATCCCATATAGAGACTGGTCCGCTCACTGGTTGAGCGCGGTGCGGGCGCGACACCGAGGGTTGCGATCCCATTGCCAGTCGTGGTACAGGCGTGACACCAAGGGTTGCGATCCCGTTACCGGTCATGAAAAAAAAAAAAAAGACCAAAAAATAAATAAAATAAAAAATAAAGGAAAGCAGAGACTGGCAATGGGAATCATAAGATGTAAAGTGCCAGTTCCGGAAAGAGAACCAGACACCCCAAGAAGGCTTGGTTTGTTTCTCTCTGTTGAACAGTCTTGTCTTGCACAGAGAGAATGGCAGATCATTATTTTCTAGTTCAATTCAATTTCAAATTTAAAATATAACTATTTAAAAAAACACTACCAAGCATCCAATAGTGTAGGTCATCCCAGACCTATAACTGATTTTATGCCTCTCAAATTCTTATACCAAAAGGTATATTTATACAGAGTTGAGAAAAGTACTAAGTATATGTGTATCACAAATAAGAGCATTTAGGGACACAGTGAAGAGAGTTCCATCCACTCTTTAGTGGCTTTTATTTTCAGGACTTTTTCTGTTGTGTAATGAGAATAAAACCGTTTATAATTAATGTCTTAGGGAAAAGAGGGTGAGGAGACTCCAAATAAATATAACTGAGTTTATATTTCAAGCTCCTCATACTGCTCCAAAATAAAAAGGAAAAATAAAATATTTTAAATTGAATTAGAATTAAAGACATGCTTAGGGTGAAAAATAAGATAAATAGTACATTGCACCAGAAATGGAATAGAATCTCACAATGGCGAGGAGGGCTAAAGACAGGGGCCTGCTGGGCTCCATGTCTGCAAGCAGACAGAAGTGACTTTACACCTGATTCCTGCAGAATAACAGGGAACAACAGAACACTTTTCACTGCAATGAAAAGAAATAGAATTACTAACTGAATTCAGGTCTAAAGTAGGCTTACCTCCTGAAGAAGAGGCTAAATAGGGGCCGGCCCAGTGGCGCACTACTACAGTGCGCCACTTGGGAAGCGCGGTGGCGCTCCCGCCGAGGGTTCGGATCCCACATACAGACCGGTTCCCGCTCACTGGCTGAGCTAGGCACGGGAGCAACACCGAGGGTTGTGATCCCGTTGCCGGTCCTAGTCCGGTACGGGGGCGACACTGAGGGTTGCGATCCGTTGCCGGACACGGAAAAAGACAAAAAGGAAAAAAAAAGAAGAGGCTAAATAAAAGTTCCAAGTGCTCCTAGGACTAAAGGTGGGTGAAAACCACTGTGCTAAAAAGGAAAACACACACGCACACACACACAAACACATACACTCGAGGGAAGTAGATGCAGAAAGTAACAGAGCCAAGCTGCTCTCAATCCAGGGGCTGCATTTTCCTTAAGACACTGAGATACTAGAAAACCACAGGGATGTAAATACCCACCTGCTATATAAGTGAAAGGCGTAGAAAAAAGTAGAAAAGTCTACACAGAGTGTGTAGAAAGACAGCCACAAACTTAACAATAAGGGAGATAATTCAGCTCCTATAAAATGGAAATAACAGAGAAATCACCAAATAACTTTAACATAAATTACAGTTAGGGTCTTTAAACACAAAAAGAAAAAAATATAATACATAAAATTATGAAAATTATAAACTAAAAAAGGCAGATATTAATCAAGAAGATACAGAATGAAAATTAGACCTTTAGAAATCCTACCATTAATGTGTATATTTTATTTTTTAATAAGAAAAATAAACTTTAGATACTTATACTACATATGAAGTGGTATAGTATCACTTCAAAGTAGACTGTGAAAAGTTTAAAATTTAAAAGTTTAAGATGTATACTATAAACCCTGAAGCAACTACTACAATAATAAAATAGAGAATCATGACTAATAAGCCAAAAGACAGATAAAATCATAAATAATATCATAAAAGAAGGCAGTGAAAAGTAAAATGAGAAATAAAGAATAGGTGAGACAAAGCAAAAGCAAATATCCAGGTAGTAGAGTTAAACTCAATCATTTCAATATTTATATTAAATACAAATGATCTAAACACACTCTTTCAGACAGAGACTGTCAGACTGAATAGACAGGCAAGACCAATCTATATTCTACCAATAAGAACCTCAAAACAATTATACTACATGAATAAAGCCACTCAAAATAGAGTACATAATGTATGATAACATTTATATAAAATTATAAAATATATATATTTATATAAAGTTTAAATTTATAAAAATCCTGAGAAGCTAATATATGGTAATACCAGACAAGTAGTTGCCTCGGGAGGGGACAGAAAGGGCCAGGAGGAAGGAGCAGAAAGAAATTCCAGGAATGATGGATATATTTATCTTTATGATTGAGATAATGGCTTCAGAGATCTATACATATATTAAATTGCATACATCGATTATATGCAGTTTATTTTATGTGCATTTTACCTTACTAAAATTGCAAACAAATTAATGAATAAATAAATAAGCAGATAAATAAACATAAAAATAAACTGGCAGAGCAATATTATTATTAGACAAAATAAAATTAAAGGCAAAATGCACTAAATAGCTGTCAGGAGTATCATGACGTAAAAATAAAAGAAAAATCCACAAAGTAAACATAACAACTACAGACATACATCTAATCAGGAATATTAATATATTTTTGAAATATATAAAGCATAAACTGAAAGAATTACTAGAAAAAAATAATGAAATCTATGAATATAGTGAGATACTTTAAAATACATCTACCAGAAACTAGTAAATTATTAAGCTTAATCCAACAAATCTATTTATAAGCCATTTCTAAAAATATATCGTACGGTCCCAGAGGCAGGCAAGAAACAGAGCACGCCCAGGGTCCTACGCAGGAGCTGAGGGCAGATCCCCTGCCCAGGGACAGGCAAGGAGGACGCCAAAAGCACCACTTCCTCAAGAGTGGCCCACCACAGCCACTGCCACAGCCACGGCTGCCACAAAAGCAGCTCAACACCACAGCAGCAGCCACAGCTACCATGCAGACAGCCCACCAGACACTCAACTGCACTGACACAAGGAGAGTCACCAGCAGAGACCAGAAAAAGAAAAGGACATCTCTCTCCTCAAAGCCCACTCCAGGGCCGGCCCGGTGGCGTACTGCTACAGTGCGCCGCTTGGGAGCG
>NW_007727232.1:66727-69472 GCF_000696425.1 Galeopterus variegatus
GGTTGCGATCCATTGCCGGACACGAAAAAAGACAAAAAAAAAGGAAAAAAAAAAAAAAAAGCCCACTCCAACATAATAGAAGAAGCAACTGCTCTATCATAACCCTGCTTTATTTCTGATTTTAGTAATTTCTGTCTTCTCTCTTTTTTCCTTGGTCAAAGTAAAGGTTTACAAATTTTGTTGATCTTTTCAAATAATTAAATTTAAAAAAAAAAAAACACTGTTATGCAGTCTACAAAGCACCATTGATGTAAATATTTTAATCAAACATCAAAATTTACATAATTTTTTTAGGGTATAACAATCTTTACATATATTGTGTAACTTGTTCGATATGTAACTATCATTCATTTTCTCTGACAGACTTTTTTATGAGAGATTGAAATCAAGCTCCAAACTTATTTCTTATTATGGTCCAAGTTTTTTTCCTTACTTTATTTTTTTCTGCATCTCTTCTCTTATGATAGTTTTGAATTTTCTAAATCAGAGAGTTAAGAACATTTCTATTTTCAAGAGTTCATCATAATACATTTCTATATTATTAAATAAAATAAAATAAAAATAGATCATATATTAAATCACACAAAAAATCTTAACCAGAATAAATACATTAATGATATTTTTAACTGTAAATGCTACTTAATAAAAACCAACATTAAAAACAGCCTTTTAGAAAAGTTAAAACAAACTTTTAGATATTTAAAAATATGTTTTAAATAATTCATGAGCTAAAGATAATACTACTAGAAAAAAAATTTTTAATATTTTGAAATTAGTTTTAAAAGGAAAATCTCATATTTTAAAATTCTGCAATGAGCCAAAGCAGTTCTTGAATTTATAATTCTAAATTCTTTTATTTTTAAAAAATAGTATTGACAATAAATTACTTTAGCATTCAAATCAACTACCAAGAAAAAAAGATTAAAAAATAGTCTACTGCACAGCAAAGGGAACTAAAAAGCAGAGGAATCTATGGAATGGGACAAAATATTTGCAAACCATACTTCTGATAAGGGGTTAATATTCAAAATACGTAATGAACTCAAAAAACTCAATAGTGAGAAAACAAATAACCAAATTTTAAAATGGGCAAAGGATGTGAGTAAACATTTCTCAAAAGAATACATAAAAGTGGCCAATTAATATTTGAAAAAATGCTCAACACCATTAATCATCAGGGAAATGCTAATTAAAATCACAATAAGATATCACCTCCCATCTGTTAGAATGGCTATTATCAAGAAGGTATTATCCCTATTGGCAAGGATGTGGAGAAAAGGAAAGTCTTGTACAATGTTGGTAGGAATGTAAATTAGTGCAGTCATTATAAAAAAAACAGTATGCAAGTTCCTCAAAACATTAAGAACAAAACTACCAGATGATTTAGCAATCTCACTACTGGGTATTTATTCAAAGCAAACAAAATCAGTATGCTGAAGAGATATTTGCACCCCCATGTTCATTGCAGCATTACTCACAATACCCAAGAGGTGGAATCAACCTAAGTGTTCATCAACAGATGAATGAATAAAGAAATGTGAGGTATCATTCAGCCATAAAAAAGGAAATCCTGTCATTACAACAATATTAATGAACACTGAGGACACTATGTTAAGTGAAATGTGCCAGGCACAGAAAGACAAATACAGCATGATTTCACTCATAAGTGGAATCTAAAAAAGCTGATCTCATAGAAGTAGAAAGTAGAATGGTGATTACCAGGGGCTGGGGTGGTAGAAGGGGCAAGTATTGGGAAAATATTTGTCAAAGTGTACAAAATTCCAGTTAGATAAAAGGGATAAGTTCTAGAGATCAATTGTACAACATGGTGACTAGAGTTAATACTAATATACTGTATTCTTGAAAAATGCTAAGACAGTAGACTTTGTGTTCTCGCCGCAAAATGATAACTTTGTGAGATAATGCATTTGTTAATTAGCTATATTTAGCCATTCCGCAACATATATATGTTTCAAAATATCATGCTAGGCATGATAAATACACACAATTTTATGACAAATAAAGAAATAAAAGTTTTGAGTTTTATTTATGTTATGCCATGTATCATTACTTTATTCCTTTTTATGACTGAATGATATTTTATCAAATGTATATAACTACATTTTGTTTATCCATTTATCAGTTTCTACCTTTTGGCAATTTCAAATAATGCTACTATGAACAATAATGGAGAAGTTTTTGTTTGAATACTGCATTTTAATTCTTTTAGGTAGACACCTAGGAGTGGAATTGTGAGATCATATGATAATTCTATGTTTGCCTTTCTGAGGAAGGGCCAAACTGTTTCCCACAGGGTTGCTCCATTTTATATTCCCAACAGCCGAACCCATAGGACTGCATTCTTTAGTTAGCCAGATGTTTGACATCTTCTCGACTGACAATAGTATTGTTTGACTGAAGCTTCACTTTCAAAAAATAGTGATGGGACATTTGCATTCACAAGAAGAGGAAAGAAAGGCACAGCCTTCAGGGAACTCTTCTGAACTGCGTAGACGTGACCACATACACCTGGAACTGGGACGTGTCTTACAGAACATCCGCTCATTCTGCACATAGGGAAACAAGGTCACTAGAGGTGGCATGACTTGGTGATAAAAGAGAAGTCACTCAACCAGTTAGTTGCTGGCAGACGTAAGGCTCAGACTGTGGTCTCGCAACTCTGAGTCCATTGTTATTCCCCCTTCACTGAGCTCTTAACTCGTTTTCGGTGGGCCCGACTCTCAG
>NW_007727232.1:70969-72619 GCF_000696425.1 Galeopterus variegatus
ATCTCATTCATTCATTTCATTCACCAATAATCTGGATACAAATGACCCACCATGGAATGAGGGGGAGGGGCCCTGGATGAAGTTCAGCTCTTCCCTGGTGGGCTGAAAGTGAGCACAGTTGTTATCTTGAAGTTTCAAACTCTTTTTCTCTTTATTAAGAGATGAGGGTTGAATTCCTCTTCAGGACATATCATTCTTTTGTTACGTTTTACATACTTGTAAAGGTACTTGTTGAAAATAGAAAGGTATATTTTTTACACTGAGAAGCTCAGTGCTTTGTCTAAAAATATAAATGGCTATTTTATTGAGCCAGCTATCTATCTTAGAGTCTTTGTGCGCTCTTTTATAATTTTTGTGGAGGTGAGGGAGGGGTTAGAAAAATGCTTTTATAGATATAGATATAGACAGAGATAGAGATANTCCATTTTATATTCCCAACAGCCGAACCCATAGGACTGCATTCTTTAGTTAGCCAGA
This sequence comes from Galeopterus variegatus, assembly GCF_000696425.1. NCBI lineage: Eukaryota > Metazoa > Chordata > Mammalia > Dermoptera > Cynocephalidae > Galeopterus > Galeopterus variegatus. The sequence continues at coordinate 71,447 of NW_007727232.1, forward strand.
TGTTTGACATCTTCTCGACTGACAATAGTATTGTTTGACTGAAGCTTCACTTTCAAAAAATAGTGATGGGACATTTGCATTCACAAGAAGAGGAAAGAAAGGCACAGCCTTCAGGGAACTCTTCTGAACTGCGTAGACGTGACCACATACACCTGGAACTGGGACGTGTCTTACAGAACATCCGCTCATTCTGCACATAGGGAAACAAGGTCACTAGAGGTGGCATGACTTGGTGATAAAAGAGAAGTCACTCAACCAGTTAGTTGCTGGCAGACGTAAGGCTCAGACTGTGGTCTCGCAACTCTGAGTCCATTGTTATTCCCCCTTCACTGAGCTCTTAACTCGTTTTCGGTGGGCCCGACTCTCAGATGATGGTTTCCTTCTTCTGCTCAGGAATCTTCTTAGGAAAGTGATGGCGTACCGTCTGACCAGGGCCAGCCTTGTCCATTCATCCATTCATCTCCTCATGCACTTATTCTGCAAACACTTACAGAATGCTAATATTAAGCAGAGAGTGTGCTGAGAGCTAAGGCTGCAGTAGTCACCAGCAGTCACGGGACTGTCTTCAGAGCGAACAGTCCAGCAGTGAAGGTGGACACTTGACAAACAGTCACACGAACAATGAATTNAATTGGGCTAAGTGCTCAAAGGAGAGGTGCGCGGTGCTGTGAGACTTTATGACAAGGACACCTGCGCTACTTCAGTGGTTAGGTGTGTCAGAAAAGGCTCTTGGATTCTTAAAGTCTAATGTGGTTTGATTTCAAGGACACCTGGAAACACTCTTATGCCTCAAAATTCTTCCTCCATGTGTTCATTTGTGTTAGGATTTAAAGATCTGATGTGTCAGTTCTATTTTTCTAATGTGTATACTTAAATTTTTAAAATCTTAAAATCTTTAAAATTCATTTGTGGACTCCCTGGAATGACCTCATATGCCGCCACTGGTCCACCTACCACACTGTGAGCACTGCTGCTCTGGGTGACGATGGCCTTTCTGTCATTTTGAGTTCATGGCACAGAACATTCCAACTCAGAACGGAGGCGTGTCACCCACACAGCAGCAGGGCAGGGAGAGGGGAGTGATGAAAGCTAGAGGGAAGAAACGGGACAGACGTAGGGGCTGAGCAAGCAGACGTGATGCAAACTGAGATAAAGGGAGAGACGGAGAAAAGA
>NW_007727232.1:73529-91543 GCF_000696425.1 Galeopterus variegatus
CACTTGGATTAAGTCTAACAAAGATATGCAAGAGACTTTCAGTTAAACTTTATCAAACATATTCTTTGTCTTTGGTTCCTCTTAAAAAAGAAATATCAGAAAAGAAATGATTTTAAATGTTTTAAATCCATAAGAAAATGGTAGAGAGGATAATGGCCAATGAGAGATGTGATGAAGACTTTGGAAGATGGAAAATAAGAATGAGGGTTTACTTATTTAGCAGTGGGAAAATATTGAAAACTAAGTCCCTGCCTAATAAGAAATCAAAATAAGAAAGTTGATTTTTACAGCAAAAACAGCACTAGTTTTGCAATTGAGAACGTACCCTAACTATGAAAATAAGAATGAAGGGTGAAACTAAAACCCCAAAAAACCTGTTTTCATCATTTTCCTTCTCTACCTAGGTAAAAGATAGAACATTTACTCTTTATGTAAATGCAACAGAAGAAACTGAGTCCGTGACAGAAGAGGGCAAAGAGAAGGCATCTTCCTAAAAAATTAGGGCTAAATGAAAGCTCACATTCAGAATAAAAACCCTAATCACCTTCCTCTCCCAAATCATGGAAGCCATGCATATAAATTCCTGATAGGGTTAGGAAGGGTCTACCTGGAAAATATCAACCAGCCCCAGAGAAAGATCTATAGAGAATGATCCTCCAACTAAATGGCCTGTTCCCTACCCAATCACCCTACAACAAAGCCCACTACCACACACACATGCAAACAAAGCTTCCAGAATATGAATAGACTGGCAAAGTTCATCAGATATTTAACACATGTAAAGCAAAGATTGACACAAATAATAAAAGGGATATCAGAAGAAAAAGTCAATTCAAGGAAACAAAAAAAATAAAAATTTAAATAAAGCCTTTAGTTAGTATCCTTAGAGAGCTTTAAAAAATTAAAAGCTATTGCATCCATTGGGGAAAACAATAACAATAACAGAATTTCTTTAGAAAAAGAAGGAAGAAAGGAAAGGAGGGAAGGAAAGAAGGAGGAATAAAGGAAGGAAGAGGAAGACTGTAAAAAACAAGAATGAGATTTTGGAAATAAAAAATGGAATTTAACATGAAACAATTTTTTTTAAAAAATCAAATATAACTCTCAAAAAGTAAAACAGAAAGGAAAAGGGGTTTTTGTTTGTTTGTTTGTTTGTTTTTTAAGAAGGAGAAAAAGAAATCTAAATAACCAAGCCAGGAGGTCCAACGTCTGACTAACAGAGGTAACAGAAAGAGAGCAAAGGAAAGGGAGGAAGTCATCAAATAAAGAAAAATGGAAATTTCCCAGGATAGAAAGGAAAGAGTTTCCAAATAAAATAGGCCCATTGATTGTCCAGCACAATGCTTGAGAAGCTCATATGAAAACACATTATTTTGATGTAATAGAAAGCAGAGGTTTAAGAGAAATTGTATAAGTTTCAAGGAAGAGGGGTAGGGGGCAGAGCCGATTTCACATAAACAATAAAGAATCAAGATCAGAATCAAGATCAGAATATCAGATGTCTTGGAGTTTGTAACAACAATAATGCTCTAGTTTCTCTCACATAAACAATAAAGAATCAAGATCAGAATATCAGATGTCTTGGAGTTTGTAACAACAATAATGCTCTAGTTTCTCTTCAAATCTTATAAATCTTTTGCGTTTTATATAACAACAATAACAACAAACAACCAATAACAAATGAAATGAAAGTTAAGGACAGTATATGGATACCTTACACATTCAGAGGTAAAAATATTTCTGATCCTGCGTATGAGATTGGCTACTGGAAGATGTACTGAAACAAAGTAAGGCAGTGAATCAAAAATCACTGCAAACATTCCATTGAAAAGGCATTAATAAAGGGAATTAGAGGATTACGCAACCAACAGAAATGCAAGGGAAGTGAATTTCAGATAAAGTGTTGAGTTCCATCTCAGTTGCCTGCAACACACCCATGAGGACCATTATCAAGAGTTTGCCATGCACCTGCAGTCTGCATGTAACCATCACTAGAGAATAAGTCTTCTCTCGTCTGCCTTCGAAAAAGCTCATGCAAGTGCCTCTCTCTGATAGACTCCAATCCAAAATTATAGAGACAAAGAATTCTGGAAAATGGAGTTTCAAGTTCCTGCCATAAAATGCAGGGGAGAATATTAAAAAGGTTGGTAATGATGCTGCATACAACAGACAATCTTTCACAGGAAGAGGGAGATGTGAGACTGACAAATTTTCTCTTTTTCACCAGACTCTAGCCAGGTTCCTCTCAACTCTCTTCTCAACTAGGCCCCAACTTTTGGACTTTCTGTTTGTCTCTGCATTGTTCAGTTCTAGCAAGAATCCTGCTAAGTCAGGTTAGCCAGAATCTGCCAGCTTCCATATTTGATCCTCTCAACATCTAATCAGGTTCCTCATCCTCCACTATCCCCCAGGTGATGTCCAATCACCCTTGCCTGTCTTCAGCAAGAATCCTGTTAAGTTGTTTTAGCCAGAATCCCCTCATATCCCTAAGGTTTCCTCATAGTAATTCTCCATCCACTGACCCCCACCCTGCTCCTTGGTTATAAATTCCCAATTTCCCTTACTGTATTCAGAGTTGAGCCTGATCTCTCTTCTCTACTACAAAGCCCCATTGTAGTAGCCCCTATTGAATAAAGTCTTCATTACCATCTTTAACAAGTGTCATGAATACTTCTTCTTTAACAGGACCCAGAAATGAGTCAACCAGAAACAAGGGAAGGGGAATCCTAGGATAATAGTAAAGAGATATCTAGGAGCACAACAACTATTGTTTGTGGTTATCTGTAACTTTTTAAAGTTACTTAAAAAGTAAAATATGTGGATTAGATATTCACAAAATTTATGATAGTGTTTGGATGAAGGGAAAGAAGGAAGGAAGGAGGAAATATAATATGATTGATAAAGGAAATACAGAAAACTCTTATCTATCTGCAGTGATTTATTTCTTTAAAAAATAATCTGAAACCCATGTTACCTATAATCTACTCATCTGGTGGAGTGAGTACATGGTGTTTGTTACATTATCCTTTGTCTAGTTCTGTGATATTTTCTTAATCTAAAACAAAGATTTCAAAAAGCAATCTGCCTACCCAGCTCTTGATGGCCACAGAAAGCAAGTCTTTAAAGGAGAATTCAGGAGGAATGTGGCCTATCATTTTGTAAGTAAGCAATTTATGGCAGTCTTTTCTATTTCAGAACCCTCTGAACTAAAGTCCCATACCAGTAAGTCCAGTAAACCTCACCATTGAGTGTTGATAGATCGGCATCCTGGAGGGCACGTCCTCCCATTAAGAGCACTTTCCTCTGCTACCATCGGACGAAGGCACTGATAAGGAAAATAAACAGTTCCATGCAATTTGCCAAGCACTTCAGGAATTCATTTTTATTGAGTGTATAATGTGCCAGGAAGGGTTAGGTACTTTCGCATCCATTGACTTACATGTCCCTCTCAGAGCCGTACAGCCTAACATAGTAGAAATGTAGGCTTTAGCATGGAAAACCTAAGAATAAAACTTTGCTCCCTCTCTCACACTCCTTGTGACCTTGAAGCTACAAAATTTCTCTGCCAATTTCCTCATATGTAAAAGGAAGAGAATTTGCCTATTTACAAGTACGTATCAGTGGTGAATGAGATGATTTCTATAAAGAGCCTAACATGGTACCTGAGTAGGTCCTGAATAAATGTTACCTCCCCTGTTTTACAGATGAAGGAACCGAAGTTCTGAGAAGTCCAATAATGTGACCCTGGTCACACCAAAATAAGAAAATCAAGGAAGCATGGCAGTTAAGTGCATGAACTCTAGAGCCAGGCTGCCCAGGTTCAAATCCCAGCTCTGTTACTTACCAGCTATGTAACTTTGGACAAGTTATTTAATCTCTCTGTGCCTTCATTTCCTCATATGTAAAATGAGAAAGATAAGGGAAAACTACATCATTGGGTTGTTATAAACCTTAAATAAATAAACACTTGGGACAAAAAAGCACTGTGCAATTTTATTAATAATAAGTAACATATAAGTCACTAACTCCATACATAGAAGTTCATAGTCCATGAAAGGAAATGTACACTGCACAGCAGTTGCCTTAACCAGCAGGGGTGGAAGCATGTGGGCATTCTGGTTTGGGTGTGTTTTTGCATCTGTTAATGGTAAGTTTGGGTGGTATAAAAGACAGAGAAGTAAAAGTAAAGTCTGTCATCAATATCATTAGTTCTTACCTTTCCGTGGGTGGCACTCTTTCCAGCTCTTTTATATTTTTTTCAAAACTTATAATTAAAGCAAATCAGCAACCATGGAAGCTAAGTCTTAAGGTTTAGCTACAATAATAGACTCCCATGTTTGCATTGAAATATGGACAAGTCTGTTCCTCTATGACATGTCCTTTTCTTTTTCACCCGCAGCAATGAGGACTAGTTGGCACCAATTTCCCATTACCCCCTCCTGAAGGGCATGCATAACTCACTTAATTGCTTCACACTACAGTACACTGCTGTTTAGAACCAGTCTGTTTCCTTCCATTGTAACAACATGGAAATAAATAAGCAATTTTCATACATTAGGAAACATAAGCACACCGGAGTCTAATTCATACTTATGTGATTAATAAACCAGAGCACTCAGATGAAATACACTGCACCACACAAACACCCTTCCATTAGAGCAGTTGTTTGGGTGTGAGATATCACCCACAGTGGTCTTCCTGCTGGGTCCAGTATGGAAACTCAAGGAACTTCCTGAGGGTGAAAGCTCTCCTTTAGGTTGAAAATGAAGGGCAAGAAATGGAGAGCCAACTGTCCTGCTTTTGTAAGTGGTATTGGCTTTTTGTGAGCTATGAGCAGGCTGCATGACTCTGAGCAAATATATTTTCTGTGCCTTGTTTATTAATGGACAGAAAAGCTAGCCTGAAAATGAAATTGATTTTATTCACTTAGGATTTTATACTCCATTGCACAACCACAACCCAGCAAATTCTTCATTAAGAGAGATAATTACTTTAATGAAGATTAAATATAATTTAAAATTCACATTTATCTTTATCTACCTAATGCAGGTCAGAATTAACCTAAAATGATTGGGAAAGAAGGAAGAAATGGGTTTTCCAAAAAAAAGTCCCCATCTGTTCAAGCAGAGAGGGCCCTGATCTGCCTTTCATCCTCTTTCCTCTCCTCTTATTCCATCTTTAATGTCGCTCACATCAGGCCCAAATCAGACCTTTTGCTTTCTAATAATCCTAATTTGGGGATGCTTGGCAAAGGATAGCAGCAATTAATATCAGAGATGCTAAATGATCTATGAAAAGCTGTATCTGTGATGTGCATATGGGGAGAAACATTAAGATCAAAGAAGTGGCAGGTTAGCTTTAGAAATATCCTCACTCCTTAAGACAAGGTGTTTCTATTCCACCTGTCCAAGATAGGAAGCCAAGAATGTTATTATACTGATTGGTGTTACTCATATTTCATGTGGTGTTAGAATTGTACCATTAAGTATCATTAATGGTACTTGAACATTGTTGTGGAAAAAACATGTGCCTAGGAGATAGTGAAATACAAGCTTGACTCCTAGCTTCTCCTCTTATGAAATGTATGATCTTAAAAATGTTTCTTAACTTCTCTGAGTCTGGGGTTCCTCATTTGTAAGATAAGGCTAAGAATGCCCACCTTGAGTTCAGAGATGTACAGCACCTGGCATTAAATGGGTACTCAACAAATGTAATAAACTTCCTTATTTTATCATAATTTCTAAAAGTTCCAAACACTATACTAGCGGCCCAATTCTCCCTAGTGACACTCAATTCCAGCAACACTCAATTCCACAGAAGTGACCAGTGAGTTTTCCCACAGGTTCTTGCTGTTACTGACATAAAAAGAGGTTCAAGCTAAAGGAGGGGCATGGGGAAGCACAGGCTTGTCAAACTCTCTAGCACAGATCGGCGCAAACCTGAGAGTCTGTACTTCATTTTCCAGGGAGGAAAACTATATCTGTTTAGGGAGGACATACAACTGGTTCCCAGATGCCATATTTCAAATAACAGCTTCCATTTACTGAATACCAACAATACCGATTAAACACGGTGCATTACATACATTGGCACATTACGCATATTATCTTATTTAATTTGTGTGACTACGTAATTAACCACTCAAGTCAAGACACTTTCTGAGTAAAAGAGAATGCTATAAATAATCACATCAAGACAAGAGCTGTAAACCTGAATGGTCCTGGACAAACTGAGTGTATGGATGCCCTCTGTTTAATCCATACAATCACTATGAGATATAAAACACTGCCCCTATTTTATAGAAAGAAACTATGATTCAGAGAGGTTAAAAGTAATGAATCCAAGGACGTACAAACTAACACATGGCAAATCCATAGTTGGAACCTCTGTATGTAAGATGCCAAAGGTTCTTTCCTTTAACATACTCCCTCCTTGAAACTCTTTCCTCAAGATATCAGCTATCAAATGACAGCATTAGTTTTGTTTTGAAAGTCTTTCTTTATTGAGTGAATAGCACATTTCTAGCTCTGGGTCATGACTTACAAATGCTATCAAGAAACAGGGTTAAAAAAAAATGGGTGAAGTGAAAGCAAAATGATGCCCATAAAAGCAGTTATATCCTAATGAGCATCCGGCTCTCTCTGAGTATTCAATGCGGCCTGAATACCAAAGGCCTGAGCTAATGCTTATTCAAGCATAGAGAATGACAGTCAATAGGGCCAGACATCAATATGCCTGTTTCCCCAGGTGCCAGTCTATATCTTCATGCACCTCATGAATTCCTTAATCTAGGTCAATTCACACCTGATTTTAGTGACCCGCAATCACAAGTAAAATTGATTTACTTCTATAATGTGCTAGGATTTTTTTTCTTTCCCCCAGAACTTAATAGGGATTAAAAAATGTTGAGAGATGATCAACATTCAGTCCTCTTTATGGTGTTTCTGTAGATAAAATAGATGGGTATGACATACTCTCCCCTTTGGCCTACTTGTCTGTCATTGTTTGTGTTTTTCTTCTCTTTGCACAGCAGAAAGTGGCCCAGTCCAGCCTCTGTCAGAAGCTAGGCACATTGGCAGACACAATAGAACTTATATCCTAGCAAAGGAATAACAACTCGAATCAATCATAAACTCTAAGCATCCTCAGTCACAATCCCTACTGAAAGACCATCCTCAGAGACCAAGTAATCTCCTGACCCTAGAACTGGGTGAGCAGGTATTTCAACAATCCTGTAAAAGAGCCCAGCTTGGAACCTAGTAAGAAATCCTGAGTCAAAATTGAACTCTGTTTCCTTGAAGTTGTGTAATCTTAACATAACAAACACTCCGTGCTTCAGATTTTTCAAATATAAAAACATTGCTTCTCAAACTTTAGTTGACATAAAAATTACTTGTAGAACTCATTAAAACACATTCCTGAGTCCCACCCTTGGAGATTCTGATTTATTAGGTTTGGTGTAAAGCCACAGAATTTGCATTTCTAGTAAGTTTCCAAGTGATGAGGAGGAGGAGGAATGTCCAAGGACGACACTCTGAAGAGGATTAAATCGTATCAGTGTCAACCGCACAGTTTCTGTAAAGATTCAAAGAGATGTCATGATCCTTAGTAGAGACGCTGACTCATAATGCCTCTCAGTCAACATTAAATACAGGACCAACAAAAGTCCAAAAGTATTAGTAGGAATAAAACTTCGGGACATTTAATCATTTCTAATAGGCCAGGTACAAGATTTAATTATATCCCAATCCTTCTTGTTCTACATAGCAGTAAAATTAGGGTCCCCATCTCAAATTGTGAACTTACCCACAAGCCTCCCAGTTCCCTGTTTCTTTTATCACAAAATAATTTTTGGCTCACAAAGTTCATTTGTCCCCTTCAGGCTCAGCTGCATCTCCATGGCATTCAAACCCCATTTAAAATCTTGATTACCACTTAAAAAATGAAACACAAACCCTCCCATTAGAACAGTACTCAGGAAATAGATGAAGTGATATTTAAAGCAGGAATCTCCCTTTACACCAATTGTCAATCCTATGATCAGCTAAAGTCCTTCAGTTTGTCCTTGTCTAATTCAGCTCAGTGATCAGGGAACTCACTGCCCTCCCTTCCCTCCCTCCCCTCCCTTCATTCCAGCCTTCTCTCTTCACGACATTATTTAATCTCTCAGTTGCAGCTTCTTAGGATTAGCTACAGCATCTATTAATAGTTACTGCCCTCCCTTCCCTCCCTCCCCTCCCTTCATTCCAGCCTTCTCTCTTCGCGACATTATTTAATCTCTCAGTTGCAGCTTCTTAGGATTAGCTACAGCATCTATTAATAGTTTTACTTCTGTTTACAGTTCCAGGGGGAGAAAAATGGCTCATTCCTTTTCTCCAATCTTAAAGATAAGTCTTATTGCAGCAGAAGGAAGGTGCACAGGCCCCGTGAATAACCTATTTTCACAATCATTCCACTGTAAAGATGCTAATGTGCTTCTATGCCGAATGGATCCATTTAATAGGCAGAACAAGTCGGATATAAACTCTTTAATTGCTTTCAGCACACCGATTATCTTCCTGTGTCACCTATTGTATAATGCAAAAATGTTAACAAAAGCACTTACTGAAGACATTACTGGGAATTAAAAAACAAAGAACCATCAGTTGTCACTAAATATGCCTTTCATGTTCCCAAATGAAATGCATCTGAGCACTCAAGAAATAGGACAGAAATGTGCAGGCCTGCCATTGTCAAATGCAAACATCTTCATTAGATTTTGATCCAGCTGCTGCAAGATCTATAAAAAGAGCAATCAAAGCCGGCAACTCATTATTGGTTATTTTAGGAAAACTTCAAAAACTATCCCTAAACCTGCACTGATCTTTCCTGACAACTTCACCAATTGGGCAGTTTGTTTTGGAAGAGCAGCATCAAAAACCTCTGCCAAGCCAGCCTCTCAGAATGGAACCTCTAAGGACGCAGCCTGTCTGCAGCTGTTGCAGAGGAGTCACAGTTGCAGAGCCAACCTGTATTCCTGGACACTTGCGCTGTAAATCTCTATCATCCCCCAAATCTCCTGTTCTGATCTCACTGCTTTTCCTTAAATATATATAAATGAAAGTAGCCAAACCTGTTCTTTATAGACCAAAAGGGAAAGATTAATATGTGCAATGTCTCATACCATCCCTTTTCTGTTGCAATAAATCTTCTTATGCATATTGGCAGTCAGCTCATCTCTGGCATGTTATTTTCTGCAGACACTGGCTATTTTAAAAGAGAAAAAAAGGCTAGTCAAGAGAACAAGGGGAAGCAAGGGGAAGAAGAAGGAAAATAAAGAAAAGGAGGAAACAGAAAAGGGAAGAGAGAGAAACAGTTTGGATTCTGGAGATGGGCTTAGAGGAAGTTACAGGAAGAAAACTATAAATGTCAAAACCACCTATATTCTTCTTTGATTTTTGTTAAAACAGAAGAGAATTTACAAAGACCTGAATAGCATTCATATCAATCACAATTTCTAGCATCTTGACATGGGCACCTCTTCAGTCAGGCCCAGGGCTCCAGAGGTCTCTGATGGATGCCAGACAAACAATGCAAAAAAAAACAACTGTCAGAAACGTCACTGTCATTTATGGAGCACTCTTTCCCCCCTCAGTCTATACATATCTCTATTTATAACAAAGAAAAGCACAAATCATGATCACTATGATTCAACCTCAGTAAACAAGGAGGGAAGAATACAGGAGCCACTAACCAAATCTGCATTAAAAATTTTGGCTTTTCCTTTAACTTACCCACTATATTGTCTATATTATAGTAAAAGTAAATTGAAATACTCAAAATATTGATGTAATATCATATCCATTATTTGAGTTAGGTACAAGAGCTCATTTGGGGATCATTTTACTATATTTACATTTTTATTAAAACTATTGCCCAAGTCTTAATGATCTTGAGACCCACAATACATTTTTCCTCGCTTATACGAGCCCAATCCCCTTTCAGGCACCACCTTTTCTGCAGTATGACTGTTATCATCTTCCTCCTGCCATCTGCCTTGGTCAATGGAGTCAGACGGGAAAGAGTGGCAAAAATTGAGGCCCACACCCACTCAAACCAGGGCAGGAGTCTGAGTTAGGAACCAGAGCCAGAGTGATCTTTCTAAAATGTAAATGTGATCATGAAGCTCCTCTGTGTAACACCATTTAGTGGCTTCTTATTGCCCCACAGATAAAATCACATTCCTGCTGTGTGGCTACAGGCAAATTATTAAACCTCTCTATGGCTCAATTTCCTCATCTATAAAATGGTAATAATAATCATGAGGAAAATGTATGTAAAGCACTTAGCTAATAAATGCTCAGTATTATTATTATTTATATTATCTCACCCACCACATTCCTTTTTGGTCTCCTCCGCACTTTGCTTTTTCTTGCAGTCATACTCAACAATGAGTTCCTCAACTATCCCATAACATTTCTGGCCTCTACGCCTTGGTCTATAATTTTCTTTCTATTTGTAATACTGTCTTCCTCCTCCTGGCCCTTAGCCAGCCTCACTTCTATTAATTTATGAAAAATCAGCTTAAAAGCATATTATCAAGAAGCCCTTCTTGGATCCCAAAGCTAGGTTTGCTTTCCCCCATATATGCATGTATTGCATAATTCATTTACTATAATATGCATCGTATGTTATTATAACATCCTGCTTAACTGAAATATACTTAAAGAACCTAAGATTAGATTTGCCTTGCTCACCACTGTATTTTCTCAGTAGCAAGCACAGTATAGTACTTCAAGTGGCACATCTAATTTCTCCTCCCATCTTATTGGCTAAGACAAGTCACATGGCAAAGCCTCATGTTAATCAGGTAGGGAATTCTTATACAGAAAGAGCACCACAAAGAAGGAAACTAAGATATTAAGTATACTATAGTACATACTACAACAGACCTTAATAAATGCTAGCTTAATAAAATCTTTCTTTAACGCAGCTGACTAACATAAACCCCACACCAGAGACTATTTCCAGAGACTTCTCTGTTATTCAAAGAAATATTCATTTTTGGAAAATTTTGACTTTTTATAATTATTCTCCTCTCGGTCACAGAGCCACATTTTCTGCCACAGATACTAGTTGCATATCTATGTGGTAATCATTTACAAATCATACCAGTATACCACAACAATTAGAACAACAATTAAAGAACAACAATTAGATTAAACAACATCAACAAAAACATGATTTAATTGTTACTCTATGAAAGACATTAATATGGAAAATAGAGACCATATTCAGTCTCACAGAAATATACACTAATAAGGAAACAAACAAAATCAGTTTCTCTGAACTCTCAGATGAGAATCAGAAAAGCTAAGTTACATATCAAGTTCAAACAGCTAAAAAGTAGCAGTGCCAGGACTGAAATATGAATCACCAATTTTAAAGCAAGTGCTCTTTCAATTAGAACATATTGACTTCCCATAAAGATTGTCACCAAATGTGAGTGATTAGAAGAGATCATAACTTAACAGATGAGGAAACTGAAGCCCACAGAGGTAAAGTGACTTTCTTGAAGCTATCCACATTATTAGTCCTGTTTTCTTGGCCACACAAATCCCTAAGGAAAGGTAGATTGGTTCAGCACCCAGGACAGCGCCTGCTCTTTGCTAAGTTCTCAGAGAAATATTTGTCGAATTGAACTGAACTGAACTGAACTGATTGAACTGAATTAGATTGAATTGGGTTAAAATGGCACACACCATAGCCCTTGTTTCCATTTCCCCTTGTGTTTTGGACTTGCAAAACCAACAAGTTACACACCAACAATTACAACTTTGCTAGTTTTTCCTCTATAATATCCTTATTCTCCATTCCTTTCATATTTATAACTGCCTTCCTCTTTTGAGCTGATACAAATTAAAATCTAAAGATCTTGTCATCTCATGACATTTACAGAACAACATACGATCTGGAAAGCAAAATCACCAACGATACAAGGCCCTGAAAGATCATTAGACAGAGAACTTCACTCCCACTGAGCTAAGCAGGTCAGCTGAAAAGTGACATAACCCAGATGCTCCTAAACCACAAGAACAAATGCCATTAAGCTGCTGTCTTCTGACAACTAAGTGATATGTAGAAGGAATAAGAATTAAATTTGGAGACAGAATACAGATTCTGGTTAGGCTCCAGGGTTGAGGGATATTAAATAAGAAAGAAACAATAGCACTGTCAAGTCTAATTGTTTAAAACATAAAACTCTTTCCATATGTCTTGAGATGAATAGAGTTGCACAGTATTGGGATGCACTGTGAAGTCTTGCAAACGAACAGCATATACCATATGGGTTGAAATTTTTATCTGCAGAGAATTTGACTCTGCTTTCTTTTCCTTCTTCTCATGTCCCACTCAGGCACTTGGACATTTGAAAGTAGCTATAGAAAAATCATATTATGAAGCTCCTTTACTATATTACAGATTTGACCAGATTTTGAGAAAAGAATGGGCTTTATGATCTGACCGAATTCGGTTCCAATCCTAATCGTATCCCTTCTTGTTTATCTAAGCTTCAGTTCTTTCACCTGTAAATAGAGACAGTATTCTTATAAGGGTATGCTGGAGATCAAATGAGATAATGGCTATAGAGTGACTGGCATTTAGTAAGTATTTGTTACAATGTATTTTCTTTTCTTTTTCCTTTAAACACATAGACATACAATCATCCATACAGCAGCTCCCCACAAGTCTGTAATGAAGTGAGAGAATTTTTTTTTATTCATTGTCAATAAATGCCTGCATTTCATCCCTTCAATTAATTAGGATAGGTTTCTGAGCACTGCTTACAGGTAAAACTCTGTAGTGAGTGTCGTAAAAGTTAGAAAATTTTATTATACAAAGTATATAAAATTAAGGCACTTGTTGAAACCCCTTTTCATCAGTTATGATAGTAGGTAATAAAGATTATTTGGCCTTTTGAGTGTTAAATTTTCTTTATGAGATGAATGTGTTCAGTATGGAAAAATAAACCACTTAGTCACAAGCTCAAACTAAAATAAGTGATTCTTGTTTCATAGCAGATTGACTGGAAACCACTCGTTTTCAACCGGTTTTGTTCTACAGGTGTATGTCTATATCTGTCTGTATCCTTGTCTCCCTGTAATTGTAAACACATTGTCCTCTGGCAGAAAAAGAACTGTGCTGGGGGTTCAAGCCCTGTCTTCCCATATTCTAATGGGAATTAGAACTGCCATTGTGTTCTTTGCTCGAACCTCAATTTTCTCGTTGTAAAATGGAATTTCCTGAATAGAAGACCTCTAAAGTCACTAACATATGCATAAGTTAAAATGTGGTATACACACCTGGGACTCTTTACTAATATGTGTATGTATACATACATTTATGAAGAATGTGTGCCATTCATGGAGACAGACACCATCATATGAATGCACTTTCACATTAATATGCCAAGGAGTGAAAGGTGCTCAAAGAACTCTCAAACTGGTGTCTACTTCAGTGTGTCCTGGGACAGTCCAGAGATAGATTCTAGGATAATACCAGTGATCTCCTTTAGCCATGGCCCCTAACAGATCCTACAAAACACAGGAATGATCACAGGCCAATTGGATGCACAGGGTGTTTGGAGGTTTGATTGACCTAATAATGCCTTCCTGTGACCCCAATTAAAACTGTTCAGCCCCATCTGAAGAATAATAGAAACAGAAAATAAATATATTGACAAGACTTTATGAAGAGGACCTGCCCAATATTACAATACGTTTGACTGCCACCTCCCAATATCTTCCTCCACTCCATTACTAAAACAACCTGAAAGTCATTAACATTGAAATCAGGAGGAGGAAGCTTGTGAAGTTTGTACAGTCAGGGATCTCCTTTTTGACTTATTAGTATGGCAAAATTATTAAATGGGGCCCAACACATTTCACATTTCTAACCATTCCAAATTCCCGATGAGTCAGAATATTTTAATTTTGTATGTATTATTTATAAAGACCAGTAACCACATATTAAAAATTTTCTTTAACATACTTTTTACATCAAAAATGGAAAACATACATTCTTTTTCTATTTCATAACCATTCCCATCCAAAGCAGAAACTTGCCTTGACAGAAGGAAAAATACAGAATAAAGTGAAAGGTATTTTCCATCATAACAATTTTAACATGGAGAAGAAAAGGGTAATTACATGTCAATTCAGCCTTAGGGAATGTATAACTCACAAAGATCTCTGGTTAAAACATGGATTAAAAGAGAGAATGAGCAGATATAAAATTTTTCTGTATAATTCATCCCAATTCTACATGAATATTAGATTCTTGTTAACATTAATTGACCTCTTTAATATATGAAACACCTAACACTTACTTATTCAGAAATTCTGGAAGCGAGGATAGCTTTATGTTTATAAAAATAAATAAAATTCCACAGGTGATTTCGATGTAGACACTTGCTGTAAAAACACTGCATATGTCTGTGGTGTATGTAGTCCTCTCTTAGGTGAAGCACTTTACTTGGATATTGCCATTTTTATATTAAAGTAAATCATGACTTTTAATTTTACTAGCTAATTAGCCCCATACCACCTTTGAGTGAAGAGAAGCTGTTAGACTGAGAGCTGAAGTGGTTTGCCTGAAGTCATCAGGCAGGAAACTGTGTAGAATATGCTAAGCATCTGTGTCCAGAGATGGGTCATGTTACCTTAAACAAATACACAGCGAAAGAAGTAACCAACCTGGAACACTGAAAGTGGTTCTGACCTCAGCACTTGGAACTCTAAGAATACACAATTCATGCAGAACTTTCAGGAATAATATTGAGCATTTACTTCGTGCCAGACAGACAATTCTCTAAATATTTTTACATGCATTATCACATTTTACCCTTACCAAAACCTTATCACATAGAGGTAATTATTATTTCAAAGAGATCATGAAACAGAGTATCAAAATGTTAAGTAGCTAGACCAAGACCTCACTAATAAAAGGAATAATTAGCGTGCAAAATCCACTGTGCCGATTCCTGAGTTCACATACCTAACCACAGCGTAAAACATCTTCAGAAGAGTGAATTAAGACCCTCAACACCACCTTGTAAAGATCCTACTTGGTTCAGGAGAAGCTACTGCAGGCTCAAATGACTCTAATCTTTGAAATAATGTGCCTTCTGCCTTTACTTCATGTTCAAGTACACTGCAATGTCTCACAGTTTTCCCTGAAATTCTAACTTGGCCAGACAACCTCATTTATTCACCTTTACCCTGCCCTTCAGCTAATATTTCTCCATAAAGTCAATTTATCTCAGGGAAGAGAACAATGCCTAGACTGGAATCTAACATGTGATGTTTGTTGAGCAAGCAAAAGATCTACGTATACATTTACTTTTTGTACACTTATTTTATAGCAGATAATAATAATAATAATAATATCCTGTATTTATATAGGACTTTCCTCAAAATATTTTCATGTTATGTCATTCTATCTTCACAATCAGCTCTAGAAGGGAAGTAAGGTAGGTGCTATTATTCCCATTGTACAGATGAGGAGATTGAGTCTCAGAAAATGTAAGCAATTTTTCAAGTGAACATGGCTAATAAGTAGCAGAGTCAGTGTTCAAACCTAACTCTTTTAGATTTCTAGAATTACTTCATAACTTCCATAAGTACTATCTGATGAATTTTCTTCAGAGGTGCCTGGGAAACAGGAGTTCAGAGAATGAATTTAAAGGGAGCTGAGTCTGTCTGAAAGGAAGTGAGAGGTTCTTAAACACTTAGAAATGTTTCTAGCTAGTCGTTACACCATTAGAAACTTGAAATCAGCCACAGTCGGTGTATTTACATCACAGAAATTGGCAAACACTAAAAATCAGGGATTTTTCTCACAAAAGTTGTTTACCAGCACACTGTTGAGAATAGAATTTGGAAAACAGGTGAGGAAGAGTGAAGGCATTCCAAGCAAAGGGAAAGCTAAAATCTGAAGTGTAGGCACCAATCTGACTAGAGAATTGGTAATGCCTTACAATTTAGTAAGAGAGGAAATAATGTAGAAAAGGGGATGCAGGGCCGGCCCGGTGGCGCACAGGAGAGTGCACTGCTTGGGAGTGCGGCGGCGCTCCCGCCGAGGTTTCGGATCCCATGTGGAGACCGGTTCCGCTCACTGGCTGAGTGAGGTGCGGGCGCAACACCGAGGGTTGCAATCCCATTGCCAGTCCCTGGTACGGGGGTGACACCGAGGGTTGCGATCCCGTTACCGGTCAGTAAAAAAAGACAAAAAGGAAAAAAAAAAAAGAAAAGGGGATGCAAGAAATCTGTTGCCAAATTATGGAGGACTTTGAAAGGTGTTTTGGAGTTTCTTCTTGATAATATAAGAAATAAGGAGCTCCTGAAACAAGTACCATGCAAAAGAACTGTGACACTATAGCAACTCTGTTCCCCAATATTAAAGCCTGTCCTAGCTAGGCTTTTTTAAAATAATTTTTTAATTTTAAAATGGTGTTAGATTTATAGAAAAATTGCAAAGACAGTACAGAGAGTTCTTGTGTACACCACACGCAGTTTCCCCTATTACTAACAACTTAAATTAATGGGTTATGTTTGTCAGGATTAATGAGCCAATACCAATACATTATTAACTAAAGTTCATACTGTATTCAGATTTCCTTAATTTTTACCTAATTCCCCTTTTCTGTGCCAGGATCCCATCCAGAATACCACATTACATTTGGTGGTCATGTCTCCTTAGGCTTTTCTTGGGTGTCACAGTTTCTGAGACTTTTCTTGACAGTTTGACAAGGGATTTCGTAGAACACCCCATAATTGGAATTTGTCTAATGTATTTCTCATGATTAAACTGGATTTACGGGTTATGAGGAAGAAGACCGTAGAGGTAAAATGCCATTCTCATCACACCATATAAAAAATATGCACTATCAACATGACTTTTCACAGGGATGTTAACTTTGACCAGCTGGCTGAGATAGTGCTTGTCAGGTTTCTTCACTGTTAAGTTACCCTTCTGCCCCCTGCTCCTCATTTCCTTTGGAAGGAAGTCACTATGTGCAGCCCACCTCAAGGAGTGCGAGTCATGCTCCACCTTCTTGGGGGAGGATTATTTATATAGATTATTTGGAGTTATTCTACATAGCAGATTTTTTTATTCTCCCCCATGTATTTATTTATTCAATCATTTTTTATGTAAGTATGAAGTCATAAATAGTTATTTTATACTTTGGGTTATAATCAAATGCTACTTTATTTTGTTGCTGAAATTGTTTCAGCTTTGGCCATTGGGAGCTTTTCGAGTTGGCTCCTGTATCCTTTTGACATACCTCCATCCTTGGGGGTTTTGAGATCACTTTCTTGCTCTCTGGCACCACAAATTGCTGTAGGTTCATCACATGTGTTTGCTGCCCCAGTCCTGGAATCAACCATTTCTCCAAGGATTCCTCATTTCTTTTATTGGAGAATGGTATTATATTAGAAATCAGTATCTGGGCACTAGGTATACTCGTGGCTACTGGGGTGTTATTGCTTGTAGGCCCTCTCAGCTGACAGAATATCTGACAGTCTGCTCAGACTGTCATAACAAAATTTCACGCACTGGGTGGCTTAAACAACAAACATTTATTTCTCACAGTTCTGGAGGGTGGATCAGGGTGCCAGCAGGGGTGGATTCTGGCAAGGGCCTGTTTCCTGACTTGTAGGCAGCCGCCTTCTCATATCCTCACATGGCAAGGAGAGAGGGGGAAGCTAGTGATCTTGTGTCTCTTCTTTTAAGGGCTCTATCCCATCATAAGGGCTCTACCCTCATGACCTAATTGCCTGCCAAATACCCTCACAGTTTTAACATATGAATTTGGGAGGATACGCAAACATTCAGTCTATAGCACCGAGCAAGGAAATATATGTGATATGTACTAATTCATGCATGAATATATACATAACTATAAAAATATCTATGTGTGGGCTGGCCCGGTGGCGCACTGGATAGTGCGCCGCTTGGGAAGCGTGGCGGCGCTC
>NW_007727232.1:91853-99771 GCF_000696425.1 Galeopterus variegatus
CCGGTACGGGGGCAACACTGAGGGTTGCGATCCGTTGCCAGACACGGAAAAAAACAAAAAATATATACAGTACAGGGGCAACACTGAGGGTTGCGATCCATTGCCAGACACGGAAAAAGACAAAAAAATACAGTACAGGGGCAACACTGAGGGTTGCGATCCGTTGCCAGACACGGAAAAAAACAAAAAATATACATATATATATCTATGTGTAACCATCTGCATCTCTATTATGCTAAACATGAATTCATACTGATGCTTATGACTCTAATCCACTAGCACACAGATCATTCTAGCCTCTTACCTTGTTTATCTATATCCTCTCGCTTCAAAAATAAGAAACCCGCCTCCCACCATTTGACAATCATTTACTCGATTGTTCAATTCCAGTATAGTGATCCCAGAATTTATAAGTGTACCTCTGTGGGAAATAACTTTATCAATTAGAGTACAGTGCTCATGCATACACTTAACATTCGGTTTTATTCTTACAGATTCCATTTATGCCCAAAGTTACTTGGGTCAATACCTCTCTCTGCCCTCGAGATGTTTTTCATACATTGTAATGTGGTTAGATTCTTTTGTCATATTCTGTACTCCATCCTGGGATCCTCTGACCTCCTAAATAATTTTTTTTAATTTGTATACATTAAGCCTCATTCTTTGTGCTGCAAAGTTCTATGGGTTTTTGATGAATGTGTAGGGTCATGTATACATCACTACAGTGTCGTACAGAATGGTTCTAGCTAGACTTATGATTTCGACCTCTTGTATCAAGCAATTGTTTTAGTGAATGCAATGTCCTCCCAGTACCTGCTTTGCTCCGTCTAATTGCCATTAAGCCTTAGAGAAAAGACAAATGATAAGTATTAACTTTGAAGTAACAACTGCAACCAAATATTAGTGTGTGCCTTTCTCTGGGTATGTAATACTCTAACATATCCTTTAGCATGTGGAGCAATTGGTTGCTGGCCTCCAGGAAAAACATCAAATGAAGCACCTGAGCTTGAGACCTGAGGAAGAATGAGACCAAGCTCCCGTTTATGGAACCTGATAAATAGCATTAAAGAACAAAAACGTTTAAAAGATAACAGTCTTCATCTGAAAGATATTTTTATCCTTAGCTTAATGCATATTTCCATTCTGTTGTTGCTTATTTATGAGAAAACTTATAGATAAAAGATTTTAAAATATGGCAAAGCCAAATATACTTGTAACTAATACCCTTGTTTTATGAAAATTATCATCATTTCTGTTTGGTATGATTTACTCAGACACAAGCTACTAATGGTAAATGACTTGACCTTAAGGTTAGAGTTCTCATATTCACTATATAGACAATATTAGAAAGAAGATTATACAAGGGTACTTCATAAAATTAGTGGAAAGATTCCATCATCTTTTAATTCTATTTTTCTACAAGCTTTTTGAAGTACCCTTGTAGCAGTCCTGGAAATGAGATCTTACATTTATTTGTAAGTAAAGATACCTTACAAACTAGTCAAAGAGTATATAACCTTGAATCTGGGAGAGAATAGGCAGAAATCAATACTGAATATTTAAAGGTAACATCATTTGGGAGAAAAACTGCGTCTCATAGTAAAGTCCTAAATCCAAATAGAAAAGAATAAGTGTCTCTGAGAAAAGTACTTTTCATCCATCACTCACTCAGGAATGGCCAGTATATAAAGCTCTAAAAATGTTGAGTTTCTTTCATTAGAGCTAAGGAAATACCTATCTTGCTAAACCATGCTCTCCCAGAAGAATATCTTTCTAAATCTACATTTTCCTGTGAAGATAATCTTCCCCTCAGCCATGCACCTTGCAAACCTAAGACCAGGACAGAGTGTTCTTGGAAGAGAAGATAAAGGCCTGGAAACATCAGGAGAGATTATTCTACTGAGAGGGGAAAATCAGTAAATCTTTTCTAACGTGAATTTTGCTTTGACAAATTCTTGAAAGATCCATTTGTACCTCTTTATTTAGACTCTCCATTGATTAATGGAAATGGAAAATAATTTGCTCACTTCCTGCCTGTGCTGCTTTAAAGGATCCAAAGTGACTCAACAAAGAGCAGTGGGGCCTTCTAGTGATTTGTCCATAATAACTGAGCATCTTGGGTTGGAAGAAAAGGAAATGTTGATCTCCTGGGCTTGTTTAGCTTTGCTTTTTTAATTGCTAAATGCCTGCCTGGGAATTCTGCCTAAAATGGTAATAAGCCGCATTTATACTACACCTTTCATCCAGGAGACACACACTTTCCTCAGTCCTGAAACACAGCCATCCTGAAGCTGAAAAGCAATAACTGTTTTACTGTTGAACATTTATTCAGAGCCATAATTGTACAAGGTAGGAGAAATTGTTGGAAGCAGAACCAAAATATTGCTGTAACAAAGATTGTAGGCTGCAGGTTTTGAAAATATCCTAGATATATTCTGTTTTGTGCCTTCCTTTGCATATGGAATATTTATATATCCTTTCTGAATCCTGAGATTCCTAAGAGGTCCACTTTTGTGCTCCAGTTTTGGTCCACCATAAATTGCAAAAAATCAGGAAGAAAGAATTGATACTAAATCCTTTCTTTCAGGAAAATCTTCTGATACCTAGAATGCCCATCAAGAAAAATGACAATGCAAAAGAGTTTTATCATTATTTCTATTTTATAGACATTTCACTCCTCCTAAAGGAGTTTCTATCTCTGAAAGAGTACATGGGGAAAACAAAATCCAAAGGCCCACCCAGGAACTCCTGAACACGTGTCTCATAGCTGATTTCTCCTCTGCTAGTGCACGAGAGAGATACGACATCTATCACTGGAATACAAACTTTTCAGGTCAGGATCTGAGTCTTGTTCATTGCTGTAGCCTCAGAACCCAGATAGTTCTTGGAGATAATAGATCCTCAATAAACGTTTATTAGGTAAATGAAAGATTGATCCTCTTCCCCTGAAAAGATGAAAGCCAAGTTATATGTGAACTTTTTAGGTAATGCTTGAGCAGAGATCAAGTCTGCTTTTACTTGAACAAAAAGAGGAGAGAAAAAACAATGATGGGAGTAAAAGAGCATGGAACCCAATTTGAGAGATTGAAAAAAAAAGTGTTCATGTGCCCTCCAAGTACCACACCTCTCTGTTTATTGCTGTCAGTAATCGGATTTCATTATTACACCCCATAGAAAAATAATTGAAGATTCATCAGTCATTTATATATGAACCCAAACTGAAATTATGATGTCCTTTCCTGAGAGCAAGTTTTGAAAAAGGAACAGAAAAGAGAATGTGTTGCCAAATAATATCCATAAAGGAGATTAGAAGTCTGGATTCCAAGCCTTGTCAACATCTACTTGATGTGTGAGATTTCCAAGTTTCTCAAGTTTTATCGGACTCAGCTTTTTTTATCAGATTTTGTCTGCAAAACGAGCAGCACGGGTATCCATCTAATCTAGGTGGTCTCTAGAGGAAGAGCCCTAAAACCAGTCCTCTTGCATTTCGTGGTCCTAGAATCAAACTCTGGAGTCTAGATAAACGCCATCTACTTCTTCGTTTTGTTTAAATGACCTTGGCATCACACATGCTCACAGGTCTTGCTAAATGACCCCTCTACCAACTCTCTTGTTGACCTGAGAGCCTTGGAAAACTCTATCTCATCTGGAAAGATGAATAGTCCAGACTGAAATTCCTGAAGCAAGAACAGCATATTCACCTTCCTTGCTTTATATTTGAGGCAACTGAGTACCAGAGAGATTAATTGACTAGGCTTAAGGTGACCAGCTAGTAAGAGAAAAAGAAACTGGCACTTAAACTCAGGTGTCCAGAATCCGAGATGAGGTTTCGTACACCACTTTTCCTATATCTTTGCAGCTGGATAAATTTTAAAACCATTTATGGGATTGATTAGCCTTTATTTTTTTTTTTTTTTTGCTTTAAGTAAAATTTCCCAATTTCTGTGGGGACACTGAAAATACTGTAGGAGATATATTTTCTGATTTTAATGAGCAAAGAAATCCCTTCTGAAGCTCATTAAACCTGTCTACACTACCCCCACTAGAATCATTGTTGATGTAAGACATTCAAAGTCTACAATTGTGCTGTTATCTCATAAAACACATAATTTGAGCCAATCCTGACAAATATTAGTGTCACTTTATTCAAGCATAGCTTTCAACTTCCAGAGTTAATAAATTGGATTCTAACAGTCTGCAGAAAATATACAGTAAGATAAAAACATCTTCCAAAAATTTACAGTATATTTTAAGGCAAGTTGAAATATCAGCAACCATTGCAGATGCATTTACAGGATTTTTAGAGTAGCACATTTCACATAAATGGCTCTGTGATTCAGTATGGCATTAATAATGGAAAGAACAACCTTTAAAATAAAGTAAATGCATTTGGAGTAGTTACTGAGGTGATATCTGCCTCAAAAAAACTCAGTTAATAACTTGTAAGTTGATATGATATATTCCTCAGCCTATGCTGTCACGAAAGATTTATCTTTTGTGTTAAACTTCAGGCTGAAAAATTAAAATAAAATTTGATATCTCTGTAGTAAACTGCCTTCCTCCATTTCCTTTACCTTTTACTTTCTATGATTACCAACTTTAGAATTGCTTCTTTGACTTTATGCAATATTTCAAAAGGTGGTGTAGATGCCAGATGACTGCCAAAACAAAGTTGTAAATAAAATATGCCTATTTGTATACACATATACATCTCAAGATGTTAATCAGAAAGGACATAAATCATGAATGCATTTTACCTTCATACAAATAAAAGTTACAACTACGTGTTCAATGTATTTTAATCCTATTACTTTTCTTTATAGCTGCTGTCTCAAACTGTTTCGGAGGCCATGAGTTAGTTTGAATTTTCTTGCTTGGTAACCAGCAAATCAACCTCCATTCCCCTATACTCCCAAGGCACTGTTCTATGAATGCACCCAGTAAATTGAAATGCTGAAAGATAGAAAAGAGGGTTTCTTTTCTCATTTTCCTTTTTCTCTTCTTCTCTCATTTTTTATTTCCCATCCTCCCCTCTTCTCTCTTCCTCTTTCTCCACTTCACTCTCTTCTCTCCTCTCTTCTATCTCCCCTATCTCTCAGTTTCCACATTCTGTCCCTGAATAAATTCTCTTTCCTCTCCAACAAGTGGGAGTCAGCAGTCAGGAAGAGATGAAAGGAAAGGAGGTGTGGAACATTTGTGACCCTCTAATCTAAAAGTAAATTAACAGCACATAAAAGAACTCACAGTCCTTCTGACAGAGCTCCCAGAAGGGAAAAAAATATTTTCTTTCATTAATATAGTTAACAACCAATAAATTCCAAGTGTATCAAGGTAAATCCCACATTGGCCAACAAAAACTATGCACAAAACATTATTGAATAACCTTGACCCTGCTCGCTTCCCACACACTGCTCATTAGCAGGGAAAAGCAAAAACCAGAGGAATCCTTTGGGCACTGCTCTGAGGTAATTTTATAAATGCCACAGTCATGTTTTAATACAATATCAAGATAAGGCACTTACAAGGCAACATTCCCAGATCTCATCAGAATGAAGATAGAGTGCTTAAAATTCTAGAAGGTTACTAAAAAGACATTCAGAACCATACAATATTTTTTGAAAGGCATTCTCCTAAAGGTTAATAAAGAAAATGAGAAAAGAAATTGATTAAATTGATAAAAATGTATACCATTTCTATCGTACCACTAATAATTTATATTCAAATTCCAAAACTGAAACCTACCCTTTTCATCCTGTCCTTTTCCTTATAGCAGGTGATGTGCTTCCGCTGTCTGTCATACAAATGTGAAAAGCAATGCCTAACAGCCCCAGGTCAGCTAAGTAAAGAACTGAACATCCCAGAGCTGTCAAATCCACATTGCTTTGTTTTGTTTTTCTCAAGTCATGCTGCATTTTTAACCAGGGATAAAACAAAAGTTACCACAAGAGCGTCTCTCATAAATTGGACCTTAAAAATATCTGATTAGGGGGA
The DNA here is from genome assembly GCF_000696425.1 of Galeopterus variegatus. Taxonomy (NCBI): domain Eukaryota; kingdom Metazoa; phylum Chordata; class Mammalia; order Dermoptera; family Cynocephalidae; genus Galeopterus; species Galeopterus variegatus. Next base: position 97,845 of record NW_007727232.1, read on the forward strand.
AGGAAAGCAGTGTTTTTGATGTGGAATCTTGCAGCAACTTGCAAGTCAAAATATGTATGGTAAGTAAAAACTCCAGTTGTTTTTCTTCCGTTCAAACCACTCTTTTTAACAAGAGTTTAAAATCTCATTATATAAAATCTCATTATCATCATCAACAGCAAACACTTATGGAGCTCCCAGTATGAACTCCCCATCTCATTCATGATCAAGTCTAAGTCCTAATTATGGCACACCAGCAGTTCCCCAAGCAGCCCCTGCTTTGGTAAATTTGCAAGTCAGTGCCCTTTGTTTAAAAGCCTGTCTTCACTTCACTTGCCTAAATCATACTCAACCTTCTAGACTCAGGTCAAGCCCCACTTCCTTTGAGGAAGCTTCCCTTGTTTCAGAATTGAAATTACCTCCATTATTTCGGATGTTAAGGGCACACTTTGCCCTTAGCAAAGCACATTTTCCAGCACAGTCCTTAGAAAATGGAGAATGTCACAAGGTTCTCATTCAAGGAGCTTTAATAGCATTGGAACTACAAGACTCACCGACACAAACCATACGGGACTGTACTCGGGGTGCGATGCAGAGTGTAAGAAGAGTTCAGAGAAAGAAGCAACGGAGGAAGCTTTTGGGCCAGAAGCAGGCAGCACGCTCAGTGAGAGTCACTTGATGTTCATGGGTGGTCCATAAAGGGTCATCCAGAAAGTGGTCCCCCAAGGGTCACTTAGGTTTGAAAGCCTTTTCCACAAATATAATACACTCTACTACAGAAGTGCAAGTGAAAACATCTAAGTAAAAATTGAGCCTTTTATTAGTTTATGCCTACATGTGATATCTTTCGGGAAAACATTAAACTTAACTGTCCATGAAAAATACCTAGAAATAGCAACAAAAAAACAGCCTTACAATGCATTTTACTGTCAAAAGGGTTTCTAAAACTAAAAGAATTCGCTGCAGAGTTGGATAATACCACGATGCTTTGGTGATCAATTAATTAGTTCTCGATGCCTCATCCATCCTAATTATTCAAGTTTAACCAAGAGTAATGGGAATAAATTAGGAAGAAAAATTTAGACCAAGAATTCGCTGCAGAGTTGGATAATACCACGATGCTTTGGTGATCAATTAATTAGTTCTCGGTGCCTCATCAATCCTAGTTATTCAAGTTTAACCAGGAGTAATGGGAATAAATTAGGAAGAAAAATTTAGACTGAATATCAGGAACATTTTCTTAATTATTAAATCAATTAGACAATAGAATTTAAAATTGGATATTTAATGTGAAAGACGGAACCAAGAAGGAGAAAGTACAATATCAAGAATAAATGAGAAATCATAGGTTTTAAAGGTTCTCTGTCATTAGCCCATCCTTCTGTGTTCGGAAAGAACAATACTATAGATTCCTATTCAGATCATTGTCTACGGTAAAAATTTCAAAACTTCAGAATATATACTTACTAAAACAGAGACGTTAAATTTCTCCAAGGCCAGAAGATTCTACTGTAGAGCTCTTATTAAATCCCAGAAAAGTTGGACATCCATTTTTAATATCTACTGAGAAAAACCAGAGTATGCTCTTTGCATACTATTTTGAGATATAATCTTCCAAAAATAGTCTGTCACAATACGTATTCCAATTCTGGGCTATATACTTCAATAAAGTCTAACAGAACTTGGGAAATGATGGGGAGGAGAAAACTCATTTCTAGCAACACGGGGGATGTGGTTCCTTGACCCACCCTTACAACTGAAAATAATTAGAAATGCCAGGTAAAATATGTTTATAAAAATACTTTTTTAGGGCCGGCCCGGTGGCGCACTGGATAGTGCGCCACTTGGGAAGCGCGGCAGCGCTCCCGTCCGAGGGTTCGGATCCCACATACAGACTGGTTCCCGCTCACTGACTGAGCAAGGCGTGGGAGCGGCGCCAAGGGTTGCA
>NW_007727232.1:99781-129287 GCF_000696425.1 Galeopterus variegatus
ATTTCCTGCGGATGAACTTGTGCTTCCGTTTTCACACCCTGAAGGGCACAGAGGAAAGACAAAGGCCATGACCTTTCCAAAGGTGGACTGTCTAATAGGAGACTGCTCTGCATGGAGTTGCAACCCCAAATGCATTCGACCTTAGAGTATAGTAAACTAGAAATATACCTAGTTCTGTAGAGTGCAAGGATAGTCATTGCTCTCAGATGTGATACTGATTAAAAGGGGAAAATTCCTCTTATGGCTTATAAACATAAGCTAATCTTCATGAAGTTTTGCAGCCTAAATTTCTGTTATCTGGGTGGCAAAGAATTGCAAGCCAGGAACTTAGTTTGAACTGGCTCTGGCCTAGAAGTGCTCCATGGCACCTGACAGAAGCAAAGGCAAATTCTCTCTTAGAAGAACATACACCAAATCTGTTGAAAAATTTTTACAGATGAAGTTCTAAGAAAAACTAAGTCACATAAAAAAAGTAAAACGACATAGGATCAAGACACCTTGAGTGACAGCCAGAAGAAACAACAGGCAGCAAATTCAAACCAGCAAAATCTTTAGTTCCTAGAGTTATCCGACACAGAATACAAAATAAATGTATTTTATATATTTTTAAAATAAAAGAAGAGATTAAAAATATGAGGAGAGCACAAGTAAGCAGATTGGGGTGGAGGACACGGAGCTCCAGAAATGAAAAATATAATTATTTTCATAAAAAACTTAATGAATAGGTTTCACTGCTGTGGTAGACAGCTTCCAAGATGACCCCTAATAATCCCCACCTCCTGGTGTTCACCACATTGTATGGTCCACTCCGGCAATGTGCTAGAGTTGGTCTGTGTAAGCAACAAAGTATGGTACAAGTGATGATATGTACTTCTGAGATTAGGTTTTAAAAGATACTGTGGCCTCTGTTTGGGGTGTTTCTCTCTCTCTCTCTCTCTCTCTCTCTCTCACCAAAAGAAAGTTGGTACACCCATATTAACATTGGACAAATCAGACATTGAACAAAAAGCACTGCTACAGGTTAAAAACTGCAGTCACATAGTTGTAGAAGTTTCAATTAACCAGGGAGATACAACCATTATAAATTCGTTTACTTGTATAATCAATAACATCACCTTAACACACATATTAAACAAAAGTTGACAGGATTACACAAAGAAATACACAAATCCACCATCATAGTGAGAAATTTTAATTAATACAACCACCTGAGTAATTTTTTCAGGCAGACAAAAATCAGTAAGGATATAGCAGTTTCGAAAAATAGAATTAACAAGTTTTATCACTGGATATATATAGAATACTGAACCTAAAAACTGCAAAATACACATTTTTTCCAGCATGTACAGAAAATTTACCAAGACATGACCACATACCTGGCCTGTAAGTAAGTTTTAAATTTCAAATGCTAAAATCAAATAGATCACATTCTCTGGTCACAATCTGAGTAAGAAATTAATAACAACTTAACTAGAAAAACCTAAAGTTTTAGAAATTAAGAAATACATTTCTTAACAACTCATGGGTAAGAAGAAATTATTACTGAAATCAAATAATAATCATAACTGAGTGATAATAAAAATACTATGCTTCAAAACTTGTGGGGTGCAATTATATGGGTACTAAGAGAGAAAGATATGCATTTAAATACTTATACAACAAAAAAAGGGAGCCTAATGAGCAACCTTCGCATCAAACATAAGAAATTAGGGAGGGAAGGGGCCGGCCCGGTGGCGCACTGGATAAGTGCGCCGCTTGGGAAGCGCGGTGGCGCTCCCGCCCAAGGGTTCGGATCCCACATACAGACCAGTTCCCGCTCACTGGCTGAGCGAGGCGCGGGAGCGACCCCGAGGGTTGCGATCCCGTTGCCGGTCCCCAGTCCGGTACGGGGGCAACACTGAGGGTTGTGATCCGTTGCCGGACCCGGAAAAAGACAAAAAAAAAAAAAGAAATTAGGGAGGGAAGGGGCCGGCCCGGTGGCGCACTGGATAAGGGCGCCGCTTGGGAAGCGCGGTGGCGCTCCCGCCCAAGGGTTCGGATCCCACATACAGACCAGTTCCCGCTCACTGGCTGAGCGAGGCGCGGGAGCGACCCCGAGGGTTGCGATCCCGTTGCCGGTCCCCAGTCCGGTACGGGGGCAACACTGAGGGTTGTGATCCGTTGCCGGACCCGGAAAAAGACAAAAAAAAAAAAAGAAATTAGGGAGGGAAATCAGAAACAAACCAAAGTAGAAAGTAGAAAATAATAGAGATAACAGTAGGAATAAATGAAATAGAAAATACCAAATCAAAAAGATATTAACTGAAAAGATTAGTACAAAAAACCAACTTCTGATCAAGAAAAAAAGAAGAGAGAATGCACAGATAATTCATGTTACAAGCAGGTAAATATAAAACTGCAGATGCTATAAATATTAAAACAATGATAAAAGAATAACATGAACAACATAATGTCAATAAATATAAAAACTTGGATGAGGTAGACAACTGTCAAGAAAATATACCATACCAAAACTGACTAAATAAGAAAAGCCTGAGTACCCTACAACCATTAAAAGTAACAGAAACAGTACCTTAAAGTCTCACCACAAAGAACCAGCATCAGACAAATTTGCCCATGGCTTCTACAAAGCAATCAAGAAATTCCAATCATTTTTAAAACTCCAAATAGGTAAAAGAAAGCACATTTTCTAACTCATTTTATGAAGGTAGCATAACTTTGATTGTAAAATCCGACAAGAACCATAGAAGACAATAAAACTATAGATAAATGTCATGCACGCACCTAGATAAAAAATCGTCAGTAAAATATCAACAATCCAAGTCCATCAGTGTATAAAAAAGATAATACATTTTAACCAATTTGGGTTTATCTCAGAAATGTTAATGTTTTAATATTAGAAAATCAATTAATGTAATTCAGTATATTAAAAGTATACAGTTGATACACCATTATCTTAATAGATACAGAAATTTCAGTCAGAGCAATTCTATATCCACTCATAATTAAATTATCTACAAAATACCTACAGTAAACATCATCCTAAATGGATGTCGAAATGTTGAAAGTTTTGCTTTGGCAATCAGGGAGACTCACTTATTTATCATTACAGTCAATGTCCTAGACAGTGCCTTATGACAAATAAAGATATAAGAGATGGGAAGAAGAAAACAAATTGCTACTTTTCATATTTAAAGCATAAAGGTAAATGAATATAGTAAGTTTTCTGAATTCAGAATTAAAGTACAAAAATCAATCGCATTTATTTTATCTACAAGAAGTTTCAAAATGTAGAGTGTGAAAAGATACCATTTTGATAAGAAAAAAATATGCTTCAAATAAATTTTGAATAACTCTAACAAAAAATATATAAGATATTCCTGGAGAAGATTTAAAAACTTTATTAAAGAAAACCTAAAATAGAGAGGTATTATTTTCATTGATCTAAAAACTCATTATCATAAAGATACCAATTCTCCTAGAATTTACCTATAGATCCAAAGTAATTCTAATAAAAATGTCACTTTTTGTGTGGACCTTGAAAAGCTAATACTAAAATTTAAATGGAAAAGCACAGAAAAACTCCCGAAAAGGAACTACTAGTTATCAAAATTAATATAAAGCTATAAAATTGACAGTGTGGGATTGAAATATGTCTACATAAATTCATCAATGGAAAAGAACAGTCCAGAAACAGAACCACACATATTGATTTTTGATAATGGGCAATGTAGATTAGCAAATAATGGACTTTTCAGAGATGCCAGGAAAATTGGATATCCATATGAAAAAAAACATTGTATCGCAATGTCACTGTGTGCTCAAAAATCAACACCAAATGGACTTAACAAAATGCAGAAGAATATTTTTACGACTGTGGTGTTAAGGAAAAAATGTCTTAAGCAATGATTTTTTTTTTTTTTTTTGTCCTTTTTGAGACCGGCCGCACCGCACTCAGCCAGTGAGCACTGTGAGCTCACCGGTCATCCCCATATAGGATCTGAACCCGCGGCGGGAGCGCTGCTGCTTAAGCAATGATTTAAAAAATGCAAACCATAAAGGAAAAATTGATAAGCCTGACAATTTTAAATTAAGAACATCTGCACTCAGCCAGTGAGCACTGTGAGCTCACCGGTCATCCCCATATAGGATCTGAACCCGCGGTGGGAGCGCTGCTGCTTAAGCAATGATTTAAAAAATGCAAACCATAAAGGAAAAATTGATAAGCCTGACAATTTTAAATTAAGAACATCGGCTCCCCAAAAAACCACATACAGACCGGTTCCCGCTCACTGCCTGAGCGAGGTGCGGGCGCAACACCGAGGGTTACGATCCCGTTGCCGGTCATGAAAAAAGACAAAAAAAGGAATCGGATCCCACATACAGACCGGTTCCCGCTCACTGCCTGAGCGAGGTGCGGGCGCAACACCTAGGGTTACGATCCCGTTGCCGGTCATGAAAAAAGACAAAAAAAGGAAAAAAAAAAAAAAAATGCCAACAAGCTCAGAGAAGACATTTGCAACACATACGTATTTTGAAAATTGCTGGGCCGGCCCGGTGGCGCACTGGAGAGTGTGCCGCTTGGGAGTGCGGCGGCGCTCCCGCCGAGGGTTCGGATCCCATGTGGAGACCGGTTCCCGCTCACTGGCTGAGCGCGGTGCGGGCGCAACGATCCCGTTGCTGGTCCCTGGTAGGGGCGCAACACTGAGGGTTGCGATCCCGTTACCGGTCAGTAAAAAAAAGACAAAAAGGAGAAGAAAAAAAAAAGAAAATTGCTAAGAGAGTAGATTTTAGGTGTTTTCATCACAAAAAGATGATAAGTATGTGAGGTAATGTGTACATTAATTAGCTCAACTGAGCCATTCCACATTGTATACATATTTCAAAACACCCTGTTATATGCAGAAAAAAAAGTATACAATTTTTACTTGTCAATTAAAAAGTAAAAAAAAAAAAAGAGGACATGATTATATGCAGAAAAAAAAGTATACAATTTTTACTTGTCAATTAAAAAGTAAAAAAAAAAAAAAAAGAGGACATGGGAGAAATGGGCAGAGAAGGCATTCAATAAACCTTAAAAATAATGGTAATAATCCTTTGCTTAAACTAGTGGTATTCATTCTGTCATTCTTTATACCTCATTGGTATTTTCAGATATTCTTTTGTATCAGCTTAAAATTTTAAAAGTTGTTTTAAAAAGAAACACTTGCTCCACAAACCAGCACTCTCCACATCTATTTTTGTTAACAAATCCATCATCAACCATAATAGTAAAAACCGTGAAGTGTTTTGTAGGCGTTGTTTTGGAGTTCAGCGGTGAATGATCGCTAGTGGAGAAGCTGAACAAGCAAACATTCTAGAGACTGGAAGCGGTCTCCACCCTTTATAAAAAAGAGCTGGACACTTGCCATGTGCTATGATAATGCAAAATGAAAAAATAAAGTTACCTTGAACAATTTAGCAGTTAAGCCACAATAAAGGCACAGATAACCCAGCTGTGGTTTAGCTCCTTCTCAGGTATTTGTTCAAAATAGCAACGATTATCATTTTCAATGATGTACAAAGATAACCTAAGGAATTGTTAACAGGGCCCTGTGACTGAAAACACTCCCATAGCATGAAGGTCCTTAGAGGGGGACATATGAAGGTAGAAGAGGGGAGAGAATCTGCTCGCCCCACCCACTGACCTATTCTCCACCACTGGGCAATGCTAAGGGGAGGAAAAGTTCGCTCAGTAGCCACCGCCTGCAGCCAGATGCAAGGAAAATCCCAATTACATCCTACGTGCTGAGGAGCAGGTTTCATGGAGGTTGCTTGCTCCAGACACTAGGAATCGCCGAGATGAACCAAAGCAGCACATCTCAGTACAGAGCTGTATTTTTTTTTTCACCTAACACGCCTGTCCATTTTGCTTCCCTTCCTAAAAATTAATCAGGAGCACTTCTGTAGGGTCATTGTTGTTGGCAGTGTGATGGGTTCCCGAACATTTTATTAAGCCCTGGAAAATTCTACACGGTCACAATTGGTCTGATGGCTGATGCTAATTTGAAAGGCTGTGGTCAGGGAGGAGTAATGCAATTGTTCCCCATCACTAAGGTCACAGAGAGTCCCGAAATGACAGCACTCTGGCCAGCACACCACTTCCTCCTGCTGTCTTTTAAGAACAGGTTACTACCCAAATGATGAGTAGAGAAACCATTCTAGCTACTCTCCTCTGAAACATGGTGGATACTACTTCGAGTTCTGCTACCTCGTCACTTCCCATAAAGTGACATTAGTGAATATGACATTTAACTTTAATGTGTAAGCCGTTACTGAGTTAACTTGTGGTTGTTAGGGCAATTGTCTCCTTGTTCAGGGCTGCACTTGTTCCAGCTGAGAGGAAAGTAGGGCTGAAAACAGCTCACGCTCTGCTTGCCAAATCTCTTGCCCTGGTGCGTGGTCACGTCCATCCACAACAGGGAGGCACACCGTTTTCTTCCCAGGGAAGCCTCTGGAGCTGAGCAAGCCTTACACTTGTAGTGCTGCAACCATCCAGAGGAGGCGCCTTTCTCTAGTTCACATAGACTGCCTCAAAACCAGCGATGGCTCTCCCTCTGTTTGCTAGAATGGCAGGTGAAAAGATCACTGGCCTGGGAGTCCTCACAATTTTCAACAAAATCCCAACTGAGCCACCCCATCTTGGGAAACTTAAATAACATCTCTGAGCTTGAGTTTCCAAACCTTTAAAATGGGCATAATAATATAAATCTTGCAAGATGGATGTGAGTGCTAAGTTAAATAACATGTAAGCACATATGCATGTTCAAAAAACTTAACTTTCCCTTTCCTTTTGCAATCTTTGAGTTTTTGTCTTGTAGTAACAAACATTTGTATAGGGAGTTTACCATTTGCTGAGTTTTTCTATACCTACCTCATTTAACGTTAACTCTATGAAGTACATGGGAAAATGGAAACAAAGAGAGACATGCTGCAGGTAAATTTACATAGGATGTGACCACGGCCTGAGTCATCTGATTGCAAATCCCAAATCCCATGATGATCCAATTACTTCAGGAGGTGATTACAAAAATTGTTACATCTTATCACAAGAAGATACAATAGGAGCAAATTTATTATTCCAGGTTCCCAGCATGAACCTGGAAATAAAGCCACTCACCATTCCCTAGAGATTTGAACTGGGAAGTTCTTAAGTCTCTTTTAATGAACCAAGACATGCCATGTTCTCCATGAAGACTTCTGCCTTGTAAAGAAAAAGAAAAAAATGCAACTGTGGAGGATAACCTCAGTGCACAACAATATTTATTGTCAGAGTCACAGACAACAGGAATTTGTTTCTAGCTATTTTTTTAAACTCAGCAAATATTTATTGAATATCTACTGTATCCTCAATACAGTTATACACTCTCAGGATGCTGTACTGAATGCAGCGGACAAAATATCCGCTGTCATGGATCTTATATTCTAGTGGGAATAACAAACAAAAAACAAAATGACAATTATACATCAGTGTAGAGTGTTAGAAATCTTGGTTCTCATTTGACTTGATAATACATGTATGGGGAAAAAGTCCTTGGTTAAGAGACAGTGGTCTACAGCTAGGGGACAAGAGCCCATCAGGTCAACTCTAATCACTGCTTAGGTATGGGATTGTATACTTTAATGATTTTAGAGTTAACAGGTGGTTGTCATACCAATCTTGTTAAGGGATTTTAAAAAATTGCTGTAAGAAAATATGTGAGAAATGTTTGCTGAAGGGAAAAATTTTGTTAATGGAACTTAAGATAGAATAACAGAATCATAGGAATGTAATGATTGTTTTAGCATTATAAAAATAGTTATATCTTGGGCCGGCCCGGTGGCGCACTGCTATAGTGCGCTGCTTGGGAGCGTGGCAGCGCTCCCACCGAGGGTTCGGATCCCACATACAGACCGGTTCCCACTCACTGGCTGAGCTGGGGGCGGACGCAGCACCGAGGGTTGCGATCCCGTTGCCGGTCCCGGTCCGGTACGGGCGCGACACTGAGGGTTGTGGTCCGTTACTGGACACGAAAAAAGAAAAAAAAAATAGTTATATCTTAAGTTAAAGATAATGATCACAGTGTAACTAGCTTAACATTTCACTTATCATACTTTGGAATATCACGCTGTTAGTTTTAATGATTTTACTACTTTCCATTGTTTAAGCTGTACTTAGCTATGGATAACTTTTGTCACATTGCCCATGTCTTTGTGTCCTTTTGAAATGATTATATCAACTGATTTTTCTTGTAATGCTTCCTTGNCGGGAGCGCTGCTGCTTAAGCAATGATTTAAAAAATGCAAACCATAAAGGAAAAATTGATAAGCCTGACAATTTTAAATTAAGAACATCTGCTCCCCAAAAAAAAATCATAAAAGAGAGTTATTAAAAAAAATGCCGGGCCGGCCCGGTGGCGCACTGCTACAGTGCGCCGCTTGGGAGCGCGGCGGCGCTCCCACCGAGGGTTCGGATCCCACATACAGACCGGTTCCCGCTCACTGCCTGAGCGAGGTGCGGGCGCAACACCTAGGGTTACGATCCCGTTGCCGGTCATGAAAAAAGACAAAAAAAGGAAAAAAAAAAAAAAATGCCAACAAGCTCAGAGAAGACATTTGCAACACATACGTATTTTGAAAATTGCTGGGCCGGCCCGGTGGCGCACTGGAGAGTGTGCCGCTTGGGAGTGCGGCGGCGCTCCCGCCGAGGGTTCGGATCCCATGTGGAGACCGGTTCCCGCTCACTGGCTGAGCGCGGTGCGGGCGCAACGATCCCGTTGCTGGTCCCTGGTAGGGGCGCAACACTGAGGGTTGCGATCCCGTTACCGGTCAGTAAAAAAAAGACAAAAAGGAGAAGAAAAAAAAAAGAAAATTGCTAAGAGAGTAGATTTTAGGTGTTTTCATCACAAAAAGATGATAAGTATGTGAGGTAATGTGTACATTAATTAGCTCAACTGAGCCATTCCACATTGTATACATATTTCAAAACACCCTGTTATATGCAGAAAAAAAAGTATACAATTTTTACTTGTCAATTAAAAAGTAAAAAAAAAAAAAGAGGACATGAGAGAAATGGGCAGAGAAGGCATTCAATAAACCTTAAAAATAATGGTAATAATCCTTTGCTTAAACTAGTGGTATTCATTCTGTCATTCTTTATACCTCATTGGTATTTTCAGATATTCTTTTGTATCAGCTTAAAATTTTAAAAGTTGTTTTAAAAAGAAACACTTGCTCCACAAACCAGCACTCTCCACATCTATTTTTGTTAACAAATCCATCATCAACCATAATAGTAAAAACCGTGAAGTGTTTTGTAGGCGTTGTTTTGGAGTTCAGCGGTGAATGATCGCTAGTGGAGAAGCTGAACAAGCAAACATTCTAGAGACTGGAAGCGGTCTCCACCCTTTATAAAAAAGAGCTGGACACTTGCCATGTGCTATGATAATGCAAAATGAAAAAATAAAGTTACCTTGAACAATTTAGCAGTTAAGCCACAATAAAGGCACAGATAACCCAGCTGTGGTTTAGCTCCTTCTCAGGTATTTGTTCAAAATAGCAACGATTATCATTTTCAATGATGTACAAAGATAACCTAAGGAATTGTTAACAGGGCCCTGTGACTGAAAACACTCCCATAGCATGAAGGTCCTTAGAGGGGGACATATGAAGGTAGAAGAGGGGAGAGAATCTGCTCGCCCCACCCACTGACCTATTCTCCACCACTGGGCAATGCTAAGGGGAGGAAAAGTTCGCTCAGTAGCCACCGCCTGCAGCCAGATGCAAGGAAAATCCCAATTACATCCTACGTGCTGAGGAGCAGGTTTCATGGAGGTTGCTTGCTCCAGACACTAGGAATCGCCGAGATGAACCAAAGCAGCACATCTCAGTACAGAGCTGTATTTTTTTTTTCACCTAACACGCCTGTCCATTTTGCTTCCCTTCCTAAAAATTAATCAGGAGCACTTCTGTAGGGTCATTGTTGTTGGCAGTGTGATGGGTTCCCGAACATTTTATTAAGCCCTGGAAAATTCTACACGGTCACAATTGGTCTGATGGCTGATGCTAATTTGAAAGGCTGTGGTCAGGGAGGAGTAATGCAATTGTTCCCCATCACTAAGGTCACAGAGAGTCCCGAAATGACAGCACTCTGGCCAGCACACCACTTCCTCCTGCTGTCTTTTAAGAACAGGTTACTACCCAAATGATGAGTAGAGAAACCATTCTAGCTACTCTCCTCTGAAACATGGTGGATACTACTTCGAGTTCTGCTACCTCGTCACTTCCCATAAAGTGACATTAGTGAATATGACATTTAACTTTAATGTGTAAGCCGTTACTGAGTTAACTTGTGGTTGTTAGGGCAATTGTCTCCTTGTTCAGGGCTGCACTTGTTCCAGCTGAGAGGAAAGTAGGGCTGAAAACAGCTCACGCTCTGCTTGCCAAATCTCTTGCCCTGGTGCGTGGTCACGTCCATCCACAACAGGGAGGCACACCGTTTTCTTCCCAGGGAAGCCTCTGGAGCTGAGCAAGCCTTACACTTGTAGTGCTGCAACCATCCAGAGGAGGCGCCTTTCTCTAGTTCACATAGACTGCCTCAAAACCAGCGATGGCTCTCCCTCTGTTTGCTAGAATGGCAGGTGAAAAGATCACTGGCCTGGGAGTCCTCACAATTTTCAACAAAATCCCAACTGAGCCACCCCATCTTGGGAAACTTAAATAACATCTCTGAGCTTGAGTTTCCAAACCTTTAAAATGGGCATAATAATATAAATCTTGCAAGATGGATGTGAGTGCTAAGTTAAATAACATGTAAGCACATATGCATGTTCAAAAAACTTAACTTTCCCTTTCCTTTTGCAATCTTTGAGTTTTTGTCTTGTAGTAACAAACATTTGTATAGGGAGTTTACCATTTGCTGAGTTTTTCTATACCTACCTCATTTAACGTTAACTCTGTGAAGTACATGGGAAAATGGAAACAAAGAGAGACATGCTGCAGGTAAATTTACATAGGATGTGACCACGGCCTGAGTCATCTGATTGCAAATCCCAAATCCCATGATGATCCAATTACTTCAGGAGGTGATTACAAAAATTGTTACATCTTATCACAAGAAGATACAATAGGAGCAAATTTATTATTCCAGGTTCCCAGCATGAACCTGGAAATAAAGCCACTCACCATTCCCTAGAGATTTGAACTGGGAAGTTCTTAAGTCTCTTTTAATGAACCAAGACATGCCATGTTCTCCATGAAGACTTCTGCCTTGTAAAGAAAAAGAAAAAAATGCAACTGTGGAGGATAACCTCAGTGCACAACAATATTTATTGTCAGAGTCACAGACAACAGGAATTTGTTTCTAGCTATTTTTTTAAACTCAGCAAATATTTATTGAATATCTACTGTATCCTCAATACAGTTATACACTCTCAGGATGCTGTACTGAATGCAGCGGACAAAATATCCGCTGTCATGGATCTTATATTCTAGTGGGAATAACAAACAAAAAACAAAATGACAATTATACATCAGTGTAGAGTGTTAGAAATCTTGGTTCTCATTTGACTTGATAATACATGTATGGGGAAAAAGTCCTTGGTTAAGAGACAGTGGTCTACAGCTAGGGGACAAGAGCCCATCAGGTCAACTCTAATCACTGCTTAGGTATGGGATTGTATACTTTAATGATTTTAGAGTTAACAGGTGGTTGTCATACCAATCTTGTTAAGGGATTTTAAAAAATTGCTGTAAGAAAATATGTGAGAAATGTTTGCTGAAGGGAAAAATTTTGTTAATGGAACTTAAGATAGAATAACAGAATCATAGGAATGTAATGATTGTTTTAGCATTATAAAAATAGTTATATCTTGGGCCGGCCCGGTGGCGCACTGCTATAGTGCGCTGCTTGGGAGCGTGGCAGCGCTCCCACCGAGGGTTCGGATCCCACATACAGACCGGTTCCCACTCACTGGCTGAGCGAGGGGCGGACGCAGCACCGAGGGTTGCGATCCCGTTGCCGGTCCCGGTCCGGTACGGGCGCGACACTGAGGGTTGTGGTCCGTTACTGGACACGAAAAAAGAAAAAAAAAATAGTTATATCTTAAGTTAAAGATAATGATCACAGTGTAACTAGCTTAACATTTCACTTATCATACTTTGGAATATCACGCTGTTAGTTTTAATGATTTTACTACTTTCCATTGTTTAAGCTGTACTTAGCTATGGATAACTTTTGTCACATTGCCCATGTCTTTGTGTCCTTTTGAAATGATTATATCAACTGATTTTTCTTGTAATGCTTCCTTGTCTTTACAATAAAAACAGAAGCTAACTTTGAATTGGGGCTGTTCCCAGTTTTCTCCTTCTAACAGAGGAGTTGCTGAGGTGCAGTCCCTTCGGGCTTCTCATTGCATTCATGTTGCTTTGAGTAATCTTTTTTGCATCTCCATTACACGGTGAGAAGTGTAACACATCAGGAAGTAACAAAGCCAAAAAAGAAGTATATAAGAAAATAGATCCTCAGTGGAGGAGGAGAGTGTGCTGATATAGATAAGATCTCTGATAAATGAACATTTGCATTATTTCCAAATACAAAAGTACTGCTTTGTTTTCCTTTGAAGAAAAATAACAAAAACAAAAATGAATAAAACAAACAAAACGAACTCAGAAATTGAGACCCTGTTTTTACCTTCATGATTCCTATTTCACTTTAGACTTTTCCCCTGTGAAATCTACAAGCACACAGCACTGAGGTTCCCAGAGAACAAGGCTTCCTTTGCAACCTCTTCTTTATCTGAATTTTCCCACTGGGCCAACAATTCTCAACCTGTGATATAGCAAGCATAAGAGCACAATTCTCTATGAATATGAAAATCTCTCGGGATATTACAAAATTTCTCTTTATATTCAACTTATCAAAAACATCTTAGGGGCCGGCCCGGTGGCGCACTGGATAGTGCACCGCTTGGGAAGCGCGGCGGCGCTCCCGACTTATCAAAAACATCTTGGACATACTTTTAAGCACACCTTGAGTCTAAAAGCCAGTAGTAATGCATAAATAGTACTGCAATTAAGTCAGAAAAACCAATAGAAAAGGGTTTAAGTGACTTTAATTTGTTTTCCCTCCCTACAAGGATAGCTTCTATGATGCAGGACTCTACATTAAGTTTTTTACTATTCAAGTGTTAGAGTTGGATAATATCCCAGAGATTAACCCCATCATTGTATAAATGAGGAATCTGGGGTCCAGAATGGCCTATTATTAATAATAATAGCCACTCATATAATGGAAGCTTTTGTGCTCGGAAGACATGTGCTGAATGCTTTCTTTCCTGTGTTAGTCAAAGTTAACCAGAGAAATAGAATCAGTAGGATATGTGTATGTATAAAATATACAGAGAGACAGACAAAGACAGAGACACAGAGAAGCATTTTTAAGGAATTAGCTTTTAAGGAATTGGTAAGTCTGAAATCTGTAGAGCAGGCGGGCAGGCTGAAAATTCAGGTAAGAGTTGAAGTCGAAGTCTGAAATTTTCAGGCTGGAAACTTGGGCAGGGTTTCTATGTTACAATCTTGAGACAGAATTCCCTTTTCCTTGGGAAACCTCAGTCTTTGCTCTTAAGGCCTTCACCTAATTGGATGAGGTCCACCCACATTATGGAAGGGTAATCTGTTTTACTCAAAGTATACATATCTAAAAAGTACATTTGCAGCAACACCTAGACTGGTATTTAAATAAACTCCTGGATTTTACAGCCTAGTCAAGTTGATGCAAACAATTAATTATCCTATTCCTTTTATCTTATTTAGTCCTATAACTCCCTTATGAAATTGGCATTATTATCGCCCACATTTTACAAAGACAAAAACCAAGAGCTCAGAGATCTCAGAGGAGTTGTCTAAGGTCACACCATTAGGAAGCATTCGTGCCAGAACAGTCTTTACACAGAGCCCACATTTTCAAACATCTGCTCTGTTGTACAAGGTCTCACAGTTAACATAGTGCTAAATCCAAAATCCACATTTTCTGATTCCTATGTCCATTCATCCAGTAACTAAATATAGAGATTATGCTCTTAAAGCCCATCTGATAAAGATCACCAGGGACTCTCATTAACTTGCTGCAGCAAGGAGACAGTACATGGAGAGGAACCATGGGGCATCTCACCAACCAAAGGAAAAGATGGCGCTAGAATAGGATTTGGGGAAAGAATGCAGTGTAGATAAGAATGAAGCAATCATTTATGCATAGTCCTGCTTGGCTCTAAGCATATTAAAACACCAGTCTAGATGTTGCTGTGGGGGTACATTTTAGATGTGTAGATTTTGAGTAAAGCAAATTATAAGAAAACATTGTAAACACACACACACACACACAGACACACGCAACTTTTATGTCTACACAGGAACACCCTAGCATCGCTAGTTGTCTCCACCAATTGCCCTCCCAGAATCTGATTTCCACTCACATGTCCACGTTTTGAACCCAGTTGTTCCACCCAGACATTCCAAATCCCTGTAAAGAAATGGGAGTATGTAAAAACAAACAGAAAAAGAAGCTTATTGTTCCTGCAGTATTCTCTCTCGGATCTTTCCACTCTAGGTTATGGGTGCTTTGCCTTTCTTCTGTCCTCTTCCTGGTTTAATTTAGAGTTCAGCTTTCTGATTGGATTAACAGCCAGACCACTTTGGCAGAGCCCTTGCTCAGCAATACATGTCTGTCGCTTGCAGGGATACTGTATCCCCATATACCACCTTCTCTCCTGAGCTATCTATTGCTTCTCATTTTATCCCCTGCACTAAATTGGCATGTAGTTCACAGACCTCATTTTGTAGCACCTATTGCATTAATAACTGGGTAACAGTTCAGCCAAGGGCCAGGCATTCACCAAGCTTTGTTCTGATGCAGTAAATAATCAGGTAGCAAGAAGCTTTCTTTGCAGACTTCACTTTCCTCTTACCGTTAACTCCCAAACAGAATGTCTATGTGAAAATACATTTCATCTGTACAAGGTAATAGAATGACATTACTTCACTGAAACAATTATACTGAACTTATTCCATAACATAAAAAGGGAAAGTATATTTAACAAAACTAGGAGAACATAGCCAGCTATTTGAAAGATGACATGGAATTCTGCTTGTCTTTCAGTTACAAGACATTTTATAAAAACAAAAAGAAGTCACTTCAAGTCCTGGTGTATTTTAATCCAGACAGCCTCATGCAGGAAAGGGAACAGCTTTAGAATCAGATTCATCTGAGTTTAAATCCTGGCTCTGCCATTTAGCGGTAGTGTGACCCCTGAGCAAATGACTTCACTTCTCTGAGCTCAGTTTCCTCACCAGTAAGATGAGGATTATACTACCTATTTTACAAGATTGTGGAGGAATGATGGAGTTAAGATATCTAGAGTACCTAGCAGCATTCATGACACAAAGTAGCCATTCAATAAATGGGAACCCTTTACCATAGGAGACAGCATGTTGGAAAGTCCACAATATACTGTTTCTTTCTTTATCAGCTACTCTACCTGCTGGCCTGCTTTCCACATCCAGCTTATCCCCTCCCAACAATCCTGGTAACACAAATGGTTGGCTTATCAGCAGACCATTACCCCTTCCTTCTCCAATTGGCATACAAATATTTCAACTCGAATACTGACTTTACAACAAATGAAGGTATATCTTAGCATATACCCAAGCTTAAAATTTGCCAACAATCTCTACCCACTGAAGTAGCTAGTAGACACCACAGTTATATTGCAACCCTTGAAAGATTTTTAATACACTTTCTCCTTTCTCTGCCAGTTCAAAGCCCTGATTAAGTTTCACCTGCATGCAAAATGCTTTGACTTCTTGAGTCTGGGTTGATTTTTCATTTCTCTACAAATTACTGCTTGCCACACAATCCACTCCTTGTATTATCTGGTGCCATAGTTTAATTATTTATTATGTGTAGTTATGACAGAATAAAAGTTATTAATATATGGGTGTTTTCAACATTCCCTCTGTGCCACTACTGAAAACTCTGGCTTGCTCCCCTTCAATCCTTTCCTGCCCTTTTCCTCGAAGAGGAGACATGCTTGCAAACCAGTTCTGAGGCTTTTGAGATTCACAATCAGAAAGAAAAACATAGAAACGAGAATACATAGAACTATAGAGAGACACTTCTGGAAGGGCTGGAAGAGATTTTTAGGGGTGTAAACTCTGGCTTGCTCCCCTTCAATCCTTTCCTGCCCTTTTCCTCCAAGAGGAGACATGCTTGCAAACCAGTTCTGAGGCTTTTGAGATTCACAATCAGAAAGAAAAACATAGAAATGAGAATACATAGAACTATAGAGAGACACTTCTGGAAGGGCTGGAAGAGATTTTTAGGGGTGTTGAAGAGATGGGAGCAAAATCAGTTGTAATGAGGGGAGTGAAATGAATGAAATTTTAAGGAGTACTTCTAGAATCTGTGTGTATTTGAAAGTACCCAAGGAATATAAATAGAGAACTTGAGTTATTTGTGTTCTCTGAAGCTCAGCTTTGCTTCCAAATAGAACTATATGGATTAGGGCATTACAAGTTTTATATTCTCCAATTTGACTATTAGATTTGTAAGTATGAAGCTTTATCTTCATTTTAATTTTTATAATATTTTCTGTTCACCTAGCACAGCACTGCATGTGTGTGCAACCTTTAATAACACTTAGTTCACTTGACTTGATTCACTTTGATATTGCCCATTAAACCAAACAGGACTTCAACAGTTTGGACTAATCCACTTCCTATTCCCTTCTCAAATAGATGGTAAATATAGTCTTAAATAGGTGAGGAGATTAAAAGCCTGTCCCAAATGAATCCTAGTCTCTTGGTGAGGAGTGTGTCCCAATGCACTCAGAGAACTTGTAGATATGGCTGGATTGCTGCCATTAAACTTAAGATACCCCACAGTGGAAAAGAGTTCCTAGAAAATTGGATACAGGCAAGTGTCATTTGGATTTATAAAAAGAGAAAAAAAAGTGTATTTGTGAACTGCAGAGCACTGAGCTTGACATCAATCCAGGGCAAGATTTTAGAACAATTTTTTTAAACAATGGCTTGTGAGTACTTAGAAAAGAAAGTGGTAAACTCAGCATGAGCTCACTAAGAATAGTCCTGTCAGACTAACCTCATTTCCTACTGACAGAGTTACTTCACTGGGGGATCAGAGAAGTACAGTAGAAATAGTGTATCAAGATTTCAGAAAAGCTTTTGACAAGTTCTCTCATGACACCCTTGAGGGCAAGATGAAGAAAAAAGCAGCCTGAATGATATTACAATTGCACAGACTCATAAGCAATGGAATATTATTATCCAAAAGAAATTAATGAGTCATCACAAATTCAACACAATGTTTTAATTCAATTAACATTTTTTTCCCAACCTCTTGTGGTAAACACTATGTCAAGAGCTAGTGATTCAATTGCACAGGCACAGAATGGAGGAAAACAGATTTGGCAGCAGCATCCTTCAAATAATCCATTTTTGTGATTTTGCTTTCAAAAGCATCAGTGTAAACCTGAGATTATGATATACAAGTACAGTGTTTAAAATGAATGAAGCGATGCCTATACTCTTCTCTGTGCAGACTGTGTTTGCTTTGGGGCTCCCATGTACTAAGAGGGACTCTGGATCGTATCCCAAAAAGAGTGACTGGGATGACAAAGACACATCACTAGAATCATATTGAGAAGCCACAATGAAATGCTGAAAAGAGAGACCCCACAGCTATTTCCATGCACTCCAAGAAGTGGAAGTGGGAGAGAATACAAATTTCAGATGGACTACTTTGAAAGGTAATAGGATTCCTATAAGTGAAGATGCTTAAGTGTGGACTAGAACACAAATATAGAGTGAGTGGTGGGATCCATGACTTGTAACCTTAATGTTTTTCTAATCTGAGATTCTGTAATCTCCCAAAGAAAAGATTCTATAACCTCACTTGGTTATCTATTCCATGATTTAACTGTAAGCTACTATATTTTTTTAAATTTACTATAAATAAAGAAATATATTAAATGTATAAAAAATTACAGATAAAACTAGAACCAACACTGGTTCCCAGTACCCAAGTTTATCTAATCTGAATATTTTGCTATATGGACTTCAGTTTATTTTTTAGGTAAATCATTACAAATACAGTTGTATTTTCTTCTTCTTTAACCAGAGATAGCATTATCTTAAAGATGGGACATGCATTTATACCCTGTCCTCATGTTTTACCTACAGCCATGTGTGTTTATCAATGAATAACTTATATTATAGTAGGGAGTCAAACACAAGGGGTCCAGTTCACTGGAGGAGATAGGAAACTTTCATAGAAGAGATGATGCCTCGTGTTGAATGATGCATTATCCGGGCATTCAGGCAGATGTGGGCATTTCAGGTAAAGAAAACAACAGCCTCGAACTCACAGAACCAAGAAAATAGTAGACAAATCCAAAACACTGCTAATGATTTTACATAAAGGAAGAGGTAAATTGAAAATGTGAGAAGAGGAAAATGAAAAATCGACACAGAACCAAGTATGAAAGGCTTTATCCCAGAGAAGACCACTTAATCATTTTAATTATGGGAATAATATGATTTATATATATGTTAGAGAAATAAGTTTGGTGGTGATATCCTTGGAATGGGGTCGGGGTCAGGCGATAAGAAAAGAAGGCTGGAAGCCAACTTAGCAAGTATTGAAAAAGTCTAAGAGATGATGGAAATTTATAATAAATCAGGATGAGGAGTACAGATTAAGAACATCTTTAATATTGTTGCGTGTGCAAGAGTGTATTTTTAATAATGATGAGAGATATATGAAAGATCTAATGTACAGGACTTAGTGACTCATAGCTACGTAATTATATTTCGAGGAATGACTTGTAACATGACATATCTGAATGGCTTTAGAAGGAGATTAATGACATTATTAAATAAAGTATAAAATTATAGTATAATATTTATGAAAATTGTGAAAAACTCTCATATTACCACTGTACAATGAATATCTTTTGGGTTTTGTCTTTTAAGATGTCCATTTAATTTTCAAAGAATTCTTTATAAAACAATTCACCAGTAATTTTATATAGTCAGTTCTTATCAATAAAAATATGTATATATTCTTATCAAAAAATAAAGACTATCAAGTGTTAGCTATAATGCAGAATGATAATTAAAAAGATCATTTAATTAGTCCAACTCTAATTGTTTAGCTGTGTTTCCTTGTCTTCCGATTATCTTCTCTCCCATGGAGAAGATGGCATGGAGTAAGAAGAAAGTGAATTCTACTCTTTTTCCATAGAGATAAGCCGGAAGCTTGAGTGGTCCACCATCTACCAGAAATATCTCAGAAGAGTTCTCTGAAATATTGGGTGCTGAGACACAGATATTCTCACATTCACAAACCAAACTAGATCTCTAGCACTGAACAGGATTGATAATGTGGTCAAGTCAGTCTATTTAGTTTTCAAAAATAACTATTGTTGCTGTTGCTGTTATTAATGATGTTGTTTTGCATTGTGTAACTCTAAAATAATTAGTTATTTGCCTGAGTTTTACCTTTAAGCCATTTAAATTTGTACTGGACAGACAAAGTATAAGTAAGTACAGTAACATTTGTTAAAAATGAAAGCTGTTCCTTTTTTCTCCTTTCTCTTTTTTCTTTTCTTTTTCAAACAGTTTAGAGACAAATAAAACAATGGAAGATTTTTAACAGATGACTTAATTATCAAGAGGTATTGATTCTGTAAATGAGTCTGACTGTAATAGAGCATCTTTTTCTTACAAAGTTATTACTTCCTCCGGGACAATGGTTTTCAAATTTGAGCATGTATCAGAATCACCCAGCGGGCCTGTCACAAAACAGAGGGCAAACTCATCCCTAGAGTTCCTGATTTAGTAGGTCCGGGGGTAGGGCCTGAGAATTTGCATTTTTAACAAGTTCCCACATGGTGATGATGCTGCAGGGTGGGGACCACACCTTGGGAAGTGCTGCTCAAGGAAGACTCCCTACCCCTGAGACTGCATTCGATGGTCCTGTCACGGGCCTCCTTCCCCTCTGTGTTTACTCCTCTCCTAGGATTATCACTCAGAAGTATGATGGCTGATGGACACATCCAGCTGCTTTATCAGACAATGAGCTCCCTGAAACAACAGCAAGTCTGATTACAACTGTGCCCCGCGGAGCACAGCACAGGGCCTGGCTGGCAGAGTAGTAGATGGATAATAACTATGTATCGAATGATACTTGAGTCATCATTAAATAAATGCAAATAAAAGTTCTGAGGAAGAAACAAGATGCA
Source organism: Galeopterus variegatus (assembly GCF_000696425.1). Taxonomy (NCBI): domain Eukaryota; kingdom Metazoa; phylum Chordata; class Mammalia; order Dermoptera; family Cynocephalidae; genus Galeopterus; species Galeopterus variegatus. The sequence continues at coordinate 120,118 of NW_007727232.1, forward strand.
TGTGTGTGTACATCTATATATTTATGATCTGAAGTACTCAGAGCAGTGATAAGAGAAATGCATTCAGGCACATATACACACAAAAAAAGAACATTAAAGAGACAAAGATATGTGTAACCAAAGAAAAAATAAGAAATTAGAATTTAAAACTTACTTTAGCTACTATAGCATATGACACATCTATATATTTATGATCTGAAGTACTCAGAGCAGTGATAAGAGAAATGCATTCAGGCACATATACACACACAAAAAAAGAACATTAAAGAGACAAAGATATGTCTAACCAAAGAAAAAATAAGAAATTAGAATTTAAAACTTACTTTAGCTACTATAGCATATGACGGGAATAAAATATTTTAGAAAGATCACAGTAATAAAAATGCACAGATGGTTTCAACTTTGTCGGATATCCTCTTCGGCCCACAAATGCCTTTACTCCATCTTGTGTAGTTTGTAAAACTAAGAATCACCCCAATTTACCCACAGCATAGTCAAGGGCACACCAGAGATTAGAGAGATCACCCACATCCTAAACAGAAAAAGAGAATTATAAGAAGAAAAAAATGGAAAAGACCTAGTAGGTCATTCAGTTCTAGTCTCTGGAGTAGTGGAAGATTAAATAAAGTAGCACAGAAAAAATTATGGAAATATACCCAAGAAAACTTAAGACTCTCTGATCCTCTAATTTTTAGTGCTTCGTGAAGTTCAAGGGTTTATTGTCAACTCATTGCTTAACCCACCGTTCATCAAAAGAAAAACATTCCCTATAGTCTGCATTAGAAATGGAAATAAGAAAGGCAATGTAAAAAGTTGATTTTTGTCGTATTAAATGACTCTCTATTTCCTGTGTTCATGAATTTCTGGTTTGTAACTGTACTTATCCAAAATATTAAAATGACCTTCAAGCCAACCCCCTTACTTAAGAATGAAGGGGGAAGAGAAAATTACTAGAAGTTGACCATTACAGAAATTACTTCCAAGGCATTTTTCTTTGATAGCTGCAGTTTCACCCATATTATCATCCTTTTCTGTTGACAAGTTTCCAAGATTTTAATCTTGGATTGGAAATGTTCCCCTATCAGAAAGGGCTTATATTGTCAGGAGCGGTGCTGTCATGGAATGCAGAATCATATCTGAGAGTGCTTGTTGTATTGAAAAATATAGCACTGCTAGGAAAGGCATTTAAATGCTTAGCCTGCTCGCACGTAAATCACTTTCAGTGTGCTCAAGTTCTTAGACAACATACTGAAAGCTTTCTTATTACCTACATTATAGTGTGTCATTTGCATTGCTGAACTTGGGGTTATGTTGGCAATTCCAGATAAACCCTTGCTTGGAGGGTTTATAACTCTGCGATTAAATTTCACCCTGGCTTAGAATTCAAAAGTAAAATTTTTGTGGGATTATTTCTTAACCTAAAGTGCATCTGAAATTTTAAGAAGTGGTCAGATTCACAATTTGGGTTTACAAATGGAAGCAAATGCCCTAAATTACACAGAACTAACATGGGTACTAGGAAACCTAGGCATATGTATCTAAATTTACGAACTTGCTTGGTTGTTTTAGAAACACATATCCAAGCGGTTAAAAATAATTTTAACTCAAAAATAAAAAAATAAAAAAAATAATAATAATAATTTTAACTCTCTCTCTCTCTGTGTCCTTATTGTATGGACAACTTTTCTGCTTCCTCTCAGTCAAAATATTTGAAAGTCACCTGGATCTGTGTCTCATCTTGGGCATGAACACACTCAATACTCTCATTTTTGTTGTCTTCTTAAACGAAGCTAACACCAGTATCCCTGTCATCTACCTGCCACCTGGAGTTGTTCTCTAGGAATGAAACAAGTCATCAATTAGCTAAATTTTTTTTGAGAGAGACAGAAGTTAGTATATTGGCTGGAAGCCTTTGAATTCAAGACGAAATTAAGTTGAGGATGAACTGAGTACAATATGAGAGATATTTAGGGGAAAGAATTGACAGAAACTGATGACTGATTCAATGTGTGATGGGGATAAGGAAAAATAGAAAATTAAGGAAAACTCTAAACCTAAGATGTCAAAATATCAGAATTAATCAATTGGTACAAATAGACAAAATAAGGCTGCACAGGTGAAGTATGGTGCATCTCACAGTGTGAAATGCCTAAAATGGTGAAAACAAAGCTGAAAGAAAACTGAAGTTATGTGGAGTTTATAGAAAAAGCATGACGCCATACTGAACACAGGGTCATAACAGTCGGGCTAACACCCAGACTTCTCTCTCAAATAACCTCACTCCTCTGCCTATGCTAGGATGCCGAGTCTGGATCAAATAAATAGGCTGTGCCAGTATTTATCGATGTATTAGGGAGCACAATTACAAGGGAGAAAAGGAGAATGGGAGGATCTTTGGAGTTCATAAGTCCTAACCTGGCTTCTGAGAATATGAGCTACAGTAAATAAGACTGTGCCATCTGGGAAAAAAGAAGTACAGCATGTGGTGCCTTTAAAATGGCACCTTACTCTTAGGATGTCACAGGGAAATGACCAGTCCTTGAAAAAGAAGTCCCAACACTAACATAAGGTGTCTAGCTTAGTGACTTGCTAGACGGTGGTTCCCCCTAAATGGGGTATAGAATACAGGAAGAGAAGCAGACTCAGACGGAGAGAAGGATTTAGTCTGGACGTGCTGAGTTTGAGGGCTAATCATCACCAGGGAAGGGAAAGCGCAGGATTAGAGCTCAAGACAGTCATCGGGTGTGAGGACAAAGAAACATTTCTCTTGCTCATACTGAAGACCTCACAAAGCATATGCATAATTTTGAACTGGACATGTTTACAAATTTTCTGTCACTTTACTCTGTCTTATAAAAGACCAAAGGTTTCTCCCACCAGAGGGAATTAAAAGGACAATAACAGCAAGGTGAAAATTCCATCCTGCCACCCTAAGCAGCCAAGGAGAAAATACTCTAGAAAGGACCGAGTAGCTTCTGTTGCTAGCTGATTCTCAGACTACGTTCCTTGATGGACTCTTCCACTGAAAATAACAAAGAACACTGGATAAAATATAAATTACACATATCAACGAACTCATATTTGTCCATTTCTGTTGCTTATAACATAATACTAAAACTAGGTGATTTATAAAGAAAATAATTTATTTCTGACAATTTTGGAGGTTGGGAAGCCCAAAGACCAGGAAAATACCTGGTGAGAGCCTTTCTCTTGGTGGTGACTCTCCACAGTAACTCAGGGGGTCACACAGCGAGAAGGGGCTGAGCATGAGAGCTAACCTGCTCATTCACTCTCCTTACAAAGCCATCAGAACCACTCCGTTACCCCCATGAATGGATCAGTCCATTCACAAGGGCACAGTCCTCACAATCTAATCACCTTTCAAAAGTCATAATTGGATTTCCCACCCTCTTAACACTGTTACAATGGAGATCAATTTCCAACACATGAACTTTTAGAGGACACATTCAACCCGTAGCAGAGCTGGCAAAAAATTAAGGAAGTCCCAGGGCCAAAGGTTAAGTGAAAGAGGGAATCCAGGTAAGCAGAGCACCAAAGCCAACGTTCACCTGGGGGTAAGATAACTGTAGAAAGGTATTCCTTGTATTATTATTCTTTATATTTTTATCTTGTAAATACACATTCATGTTGCTGGGTATTTTCAATGTTTTCTGTCAGTTACCTCTCTATCTTTCTCTGCTCTTTTCTGTACCCTGGGAAGGCTGGTATTTAGGGACTGCATCAGAAAAATGGCACACTTCCCTAGGGCTTCTAAGTTTGCCCATGGCAGCAGACAGGGGATGAGAGAAGATGGGAGTAAGGCTGGAGTATGTACTCCCCAAGGTCTTTCCCTGGGAGGGTGGACGGGTGGGTCATGGCTCCAGGATGTTGTAGCCCCAATGACCTTCACCATCCTATTAACCCTGCTCACACCTGTGCAAACAGTCCTCGATTAACCCTCCTTAGTTTCCCTGCTGGAGAGTGCCATCTGTTTCCTCTTCTGCCTCTGACTAATGTGACTCCACAATATTTAGTGGAGAAAAATATTTTTAGAAAGAAAAAGGACAATGGTTAAAAGTGCCAAATACTGCGGAGATTGTGTTAGTTTGGGGCTAAGAAGGAAAGAATAGACAGGGCAATAATCAGATAACAGGTGACCTTGATAAGTAAAGGAAGTTTTTGCATGGTGGGGGAGGGGGATGATCATCAGCCAAGTATTGAGGAGTGAGAAAGTGAAGTCAGTACAGGTGGACATTTCTTTTGAGAAGTTTGGCAATGAAATAAAGATCAAAGATGGGCTAGTTCTTAGAGGTTGCAGAAACTGTGTGTGTGTGTGTTTGTGTGTGTGTGTGTGTGTGTGTGTGTGAGAGAGAGAGAGAGAGAGAGAGAGAGAGAACAAGCTAAGAGAAGATATTGCAAATTGAATTGTCAAAAAGAATATTCATAAGTTAATGAGTGAAGATCCAGGTCCAAGGAGAAGCAGGAAGTAATAGGATCAGTATGGTGAGGAAGTAAAAATCTTTCTCTTCTTAATGCAGGAACAAGGTTTTCTGCTGAGGCAGGAAGATGTAAGGTTGGAGCCCTGAGGAAACTGGTAAATTTTGGAAGACCTACTGTGGGCATTGGAAAAGGTTGATATATGTTTAATAAATCATCTTTGGATATCCAGTAGACATGTTTCCTTAGCTTTCTGGGAGGAGATTAGATGAATTTCTTCTGGTTTCATCATTGTGGAGCTCTACAGGCAACCCAGGCTCTTATCAATATGACACGAGAATTACAAATATTCATCAGGCATCCCAACAAAGGAAATGCAGCCCAGGAGCAAAAGGCAAGGGAACAAATGAGAGACAGCAACAGGAGGAGGAAAAAACCTAGCAACCAGCAACTAACATCATCCAAATTCATCCCATGTAGTCACTGGTGGCTTAACAGGGAAGCAAAGAAAACTAGGTTTGATGAGACATTGTGGCTTAATAAAATGTCTTTGAGGACTAAGAAAACAATGTGTGCAGAGTGTTTTATGTGTCTTCATAACAAAGGCATGGGATGAATGGAAACCACTCTTCTTTCTCATGTGTGACAATATATTTATCACTATTTGTTTATATCCTGAGATCCGATGAGAATGGCTCCATCCCGTTGCCCTGCCAACCCTTCTCAAGTAGGAGAAGAGTTCAGGCAGCACTTTGTGCCTGATCGTTATACTTCCTATTGAGGCTGACCAAAATAGAAAATCTACCCACTCATGGCAGTAAATATCAACAATATGAACAATTCTAGAAATGAAAATAAGACTATGATATTTAAGCTATCCGAAAGCAAGTGATGTGAGCCTCAAAAGTCATGGTTAATCATTTTTATAACTAAAATTGCATTTTTAATGTGTCCATGGTATGCCAAATGTACTGCACAGAAACTCCAGTACTGAAGTGGGAAGAGGCAGTGAGTGAGCATGCAAAGCCCTGCTCCCCCTGCCTGTTTCTACCTGATGAGAACCATTCAGCTTTTACATTTTGCAAAGAGTCTCCAGCTAAGGTTGTGTTTCAGCAAAGGATTTCACAGCTAAAATTTTTGAAAATCACTGCACCCAAAAAACTAACAATTTAAAGAAATCTTTTGGAATCCTCTCCTAAACCAAAGAATTGTTTTCATTTATTGTGCAAACATTTATGAAGCTTCTTCTGTGTCAGAGACTGTTTTTGCCCTGTGGTGGGCATAAAGAGGTTAAAGGTAAAGGATAGAAAGTGGGAGGGACAACAGAGAGAGCTTAGTCCATTAATGGGGTTTGGTTGCTGAGAAGGGTAAGTGTGATCCTGAGCACAGGAGAAGGCAATAGCCTCAGCTAGAGGAGCAAGGCTTTGTTCTCCACAAAGAAAAAAAAGAAAGCACAAATGGGTTTTGGGCGGAGGAAGGTTAGAGAGGAGAAAAGCTCAAAATATCAGAAATTAATGCCTGGTGGCCTTTATTTTCTTTATGAATAGTTCTGCTCCATTTATTGCACATTCATCAATTACCCACCAGACACTAAGCTAAGGGAGGGATGCAGGGATAACAACACACAGGCCTGTCCCCCGGGAGCTTGCAATCTCATTGGATGGGGAAACAGCTAGACACAAGATGATAGGTGAGGTAAAATATGAGAAAACTAATAAAAAATAGGATAGAAAATGAAAGGGAACTTCAAATAGTTCATGGAAAAATAGAATTGAATGATAATATGAATCTTTCCAGGAACTTTTAAAAATAGGCTTGTGGATATTTTGTGGATACTGAAGAGATCACTTTTGACCTAGATGATCAGAGAAAACCAAGACAGAGATGAGACGTTTCCCTAAGCTTCTGAGGATGATTAAGTCTTCAAAGATGGAGGTGGTGGGGAGCTGACTTGACAAAGGGGAGTTCTGCTCAGTAACATGTTTGTATTAGTCTATTTCTGTTGCTTATAACAGAAATACCTGAAACTGGGTTAGTTGTAAAGGAACAATATTTCTTGCTTACAGTTCAGAGGCTGGGAAGTCCAAAGTCCAGGGAACACATCTGGTGAGGGCCTTTTCTTGGTGGTAACTCTGCAGCAACACAGGCATCACATGGTGAAAAGCCAGAAGCAGAGACTGACCCCCTCACTGACTCTCATTTTAAAGCCTTCAGAACCACACCCATAATCACCATTAAACTATCAACTTATTACTCAGTGAATGGATCAATCCATTCACTAGGCATAGTCCTCACAATTTAATCACCTCTTCAAGGCCCCACCTTCAATTACCATAATAGGTAGTTGAAGAAGTGATTGGGGTCTTTGGTTCTGAGGGCTTTAAAACAAGAGTCAGTGAGGGGGTCAGTCTATCTCTGCTTCTGCCATTTCAGCATGTGATACCCTGTGTTGCTGTAGAGTTACCACCAAGAAGGCCGCCACCAGATGTGTTCCCTGGACTTTGGACTTCCCAGCCTCCAAACTGTAAGCAATAAATATTGCTTCTTTATAAATTACCCAGTTCCAGGTATTTTGCTGTAAGCAACAGAAATGGACTAATACAATGTTGATGATCTTTGTATATCACATACTATCGTAGCCTGTGTTTCTTAAAATAAGGTAGAGCTCTCTTAACAAATATGTGATCTCATTTAATCTCCACAAATATCTCCCAAACTAGACACTATTGTCACCATTGCATAAATGCAGAAATCATCTCAAGGAAGGAAAAGATCCTGCCCAGTGATGGACCCTTGATAAAGGGCAGAGCCAGGGTTTAATCTAGATCTGTCTGAGTCCAAAGTCCAAGTTCTGTCCTCAGCACCAAATGCCTCTTCATTGTTCACTTTCAACCATGTCTGCCCTTCCTGGCTTTCCCTGAATCCCTCAACTCACCTACACGTGATCAGCAATCAGAATACCTTTTCTTTTTTGTCTTTTTCATGACCGGTAAGGGGATTGCAACCCTTGGCTTGGTGTCGCCCACACACGCTCAGCCAGTGAGCGCACCGGCCAGTCCTATATAGGATCCGAACCTGCAGCGGGAGCGTCGCTGCGCTCCCAGCTCCGCACNACCGGTAAGGGGATTGCAACCCTTGGCTTGGTGTCGCCCACACACGCTCAGCCAGTGAGCGTACCAGCCAGTCCTATATAGGATCCGAACCTGCAGCAGGAGCGTCGCCGCGCTCCCAGCTCCGCACTCTCCCCGAGTGCGCCAGGGGGCCGGCCCCAGAATACCTTTTTAAGAATAATTATATATTGCCGAGAGACCTTTATCACTGCAACAAATGTGCACTGAGGGAACATATATTCTCTTAAATTTCAGCAGGTTTCGATTTATCATAACCAGAGACGGCCAGCTCTTCAAATGAAAAGGTCACTCTAGAGCCTTTTCACAGGACCATGAAATTAACACAGGGCTATGATGTGACTCTGAGAACCTTCACGGAGGTCCATCCCTTAATAATCTGTGGATCTTCAGCACCTAACCCAGTGCCTCATACAGAGGAAGAATCCAACTAACGCTTATGAAGATGAAATGAGTGAAAAGTTGAATATTTCCTTTGCTTTTGATGAATGATCTGGTGAAATGAAGTGGAGGAAGGTGTCTGATCTGTCAAACACTCTTTGTGTTAAAGTCATCAACCAGTAACATGGTTCCACAATACTCTTAACTGGTGGTGCTGATTTGTTTCTCTACATATCAGCCACTTTGTTTTAAGATCCAACTCAAGACCCACCTTTTTTATTTGCGTTCATCTGGTATTTACTGAAGTCTAATGACCACCTATGAGATAAGGTGTATTATCCTCATTTTGCAGCTGAGGAAACAGAGGCTCAGAGATAGTTTTGTGATTCCTATTAACTCATCCATCTAATAAGTGGTAGAAACTGGATTCCACCCCAAGATGTTTGATTCAAATCTAAAGAAAAGAATTTATAATAGAAATCTTAGAAGAAGCCTACTCCAAGAAGAACTAACTGACCTGTTCTTCTCAAGAGAAGGTTCCATATCAACAGGTCCAGCAAAGAAAACCACTGTGCTGATGCCTTTACACAGGATATATAAAGAGAAGGTTTTGTCACAAAGACAATCTCTGCAAATGAAACTGGAAGATCCAGGAAACTTGAGAAAATAAAATACTGAGATTTAATTTTGTACAATACATCTATCATTAATCTTTTAAATAGATTTTATAAGAACTTTATTACACATAACTCTGGTCCTGAAATCTAGCTCACATTTACAGAAGCTAAAATTTCCATAAAATATAAAATGTGAATAATTTATATTATATCCTACTGTACAATAAATATACATCCCAGACAGGTGGAGATCTATAAACTCATTTTCCTCTTGACATCGCAGAACAGTTTCCCTGGCAAAAAGTTTGCTGACTCCAGCAATTCAGCCAGAGTCCTAACAAAGCAAAGCATTTGGTTAAAATACCTTTCTTACCAAAGAGTTTAGAGAGTAAGTTCTGGAGTCAGACTATCTGGTTTTGAATACCATATCTGCCATTCACAATCTGTGTGACATTGAGCAATTTACAAAACCTCTCTGTGCCTGTTTCCTCCTCTATAAATTGATCTAGGATTGTTATGAAGATCAAATTTTAAAATGTATACAAATTCATTTGATTATTTCTTGGTACACAACAGCACTTAAATACTAATTATCACAATGTGTACA
>NW_007727232.1:129392-131090 GCF_000696425.1 Galeopterus variegatus
AGAAAAGAATTTATAATAGAAATCTTAGAAGAAGCCTACTCCAAGAAGAACTAACTGACCTGTTCTTCTCAAGAGAAGGTTCCATATCAACAGGTCCAGCAAAGAAAACCACTGTGCTGATGCCTTTACACAGGATATATAAAGAGAAGGTTTTGTCACAAAGACAATCTCTGCAAATGAAACTGGAAGATCCAGGAAACTTGAGAAAATAAAATACTGAGATTTAATTTTGTACAATACATCTATCATTAATCTTTTAAATAGATTTTATAAGAACTTTATTACACATAACTCTGGTCCTGAAATCTAGCTCACATTTACAGAAGCTAAAATTTCCATAAAATATAAAATGTGAATAATTTATATTATATCCTACTGTACAATAAATATACATCCCAGACAGGTGGAGATCTATAAACTCATTTTCCTCTTGACATCGCAGAACAGTTTCCCTGGCAAAAAGTTTGCTGACTCCAGCAATTCAGCCAGAGTCCTAACAAAGCAAAGCATTTGGTTAAAATACCTTTCTTACCAAAGAGTTTAGAGAGTAAGTTCTGGAGTCAGACTATCTGGTTTTGAATACCATATCTGCCATTCACAATCTGTGTGACATTGAGCAATTTACAAAACCTCTCTGTGCCTGTTTCCTCCTCTATAAATTGATCTAGGATTGTTATGAAGATCAAATTTTAAAATGTATACAAATTCATTTGATTATTTCTTGGTACACAACAGCACTTAAATACTAATTATCACAATGTGTACACACACATAAATATAATTATATACATAAATATATATATATATATATATATATATAATTAGCATACCTTCATGTTTCCCAAAGCCTGGGCCAAAGCCTGGGCCAAATTCTTTACCTCTCCATTCATTCTACTGAGCCAGCAGCAGCAGGTAAGGCTCTATTTAAAGCAATGACCTTCACAGTGATTATTCTTAGAATCAGAGGCAGGAATTCAGAGTACCCTGGCAATCCTAACACATTTCTAACATATCTTTTTAGTTTTCTGAACATAAGCAGCCCCACAGCAAAGTTACGATTGAGACATAGCTGTTTCTAAAGTTAGTATTGATTGGGTACTCACTATGTAACAAATGTTTTGCAAATATTATTTCAAATTTTCTCCACAATCCTGCAATTCAGAATAATTTAAATTTCACAGCTCAGGAAATTGGATCTCCAGGAAGTCATATTGATATTAGGTGTCAGAAGCCAGAAGGCCAACTCAGCTCAGTCTCACTGCACAACCATGCTATTTCTACTGCATCATCACACTGCATGTGTCACATACTCCTCCTTCCCTCTACTGTTCCCCTGTCGTCTTTTGATGTCCCTGACTATCCTGGAGCCTGCTCCTTCAGTGCAGTCTCATGTCTACATTGAGAATGTGTCCTCTGACAAGAATCTGGACTCAACCTGACTTCCTTACAACTCATCTAACTTGCCTATTCTGTGTTCTACTCTCCCTCTACTTCCTTTCTTGAGGAAATAAATTGTTTTACCTAGGGTGTTAACAGAAACGAATACCCTAATATTGACCACCCTGGAATTGTAAGAACAATAGCTAAATGCCTTGTGTTGAAAATATGCCAGACATATTCTCAGTGCATCGCATGTGATCTCAATGCTCACAAAAGCATTTCACAGATGATGAAACTAAGTTTACTTAATTTACAAAA
>NW_007727232.1:131113-143197 GCF_000696425.1 Galeopterus variegatus
TGCAATTCAGAATAATTTAAATTTCACAGCTCAGGAAATTGGATCTCCAGGAAGTCATATTGATATTAGGTGTCAGAAGCCAGAAGGCCAACTCAGCTCAGTCTCACTGCACAACCATGCTATTTCTACTGCATCATCACACTGCATGTGTCACATACTCCTCCTTCCCTCTACTGTTCCCCTGTCGTCTTTTGATGTCCCTGACTATCCTGGAGCCTGCTCCTTCAGTGCAGTCTCATGTCTACATTGAGAATGTGTCCTCTGACAAGAATCTGGACTCAACCTGACTCCCTTACAACTCATCTAACTTGCCTATTCTGTGTTCTACTCTCCCTTTACTTCCTTTCTTGAGGAAATAAATTGTTTTACCTAGGGTGTTAACAGAAACGAATACCCTAATATTGACCACCCTGGTATTGTAAGAACAATAGCTAAATGCCTTGTGTTGAAAATATGCCAGACATATTCTCAATGCATCGCATGTAATCTCAATGCTCACAAAAGCATTTCACAGATGATGAAACTAAGTTTACTTAATTTACAAAAGTCTCAAAGTTGGTGACTGGAAGCCCAAGACTGCCTGACTCCAAAATCAAACTGTAAGGAGCATTTTACTTTTGATTGTTGAGTCACCACTCAAAACAAGTGCGCCTGGGAGATGGACATGAGAGGGATGATCTCTCAGCTGCCTGCTTGGCCCATGTGCATAGGCCACACTGTCAGCAATTTGGGCAGTTGTCAAGTTAAGATTTTATCATGATTGGCATTCAAGTTTTCATTCGGTTATTTCTTTCCCAATCTCAACCATTAACTCAAGCATTAGGCTCCCAAAATAGACATTTTTTTAAGGTGAGGACATTCCTGAAAACCAAGAGAAGAGACAAGACCACCAAGAACTTCCAAAAATGCCAAATATCTAGTGTTTGGTTTAGAGAAGGCAATGCATCCCCAGAATGGTAGGAGAATGTTGGAGGAAAACTGAATGATGAGATCGCACAGAATTTTGTTATTATTTTTTTCACATTTCTTTACCTATCGATAGAAAATAAGAAGATGGAGCAATAAAATAAACTACACAGAGAGTGGTTACACCTTAAACTAGCAGTGCAAATTGTACAACTCCCCAAAGGACATGATGCTGACATTTGCAGGATTCTGTCCCTGAATGAGAGCTACTGCCTGGGATCTTTGAGATAGTTGAAAAGATTCAGTCCATAATCATTAGGGCTTTATTTGTACAAAGTGTGGCACCTACGTGGGATATATCTACAAAGATATTTTAGTAGGTGACATACTTTGTGTTAAAAATTTGGGTTTAATGTGATAGAACAAAAGCAGATTTGAATTTGTAAAATCTATGAATCTGATTCTCACTGTACAACCATCTACAGTATAAACTCAGCCTTCATTTCTTTATCTGTCCCCATCTCATGGGGTTTATTTTGTTATTATAATAGGTATTATAGAATCTTCCTAGGTAAGGACTGTCAGAAGTCAGAGAAGCGTGCCTGGGGTGGGGGGTGGAGGGGAAGAATCCAATGTTTTTATTAATTCATTTAGGCTTCATGCCAATTGAATTCTAGCTCTAGAACTATTTCCTGTAATCATGATTTAGAAGTGCCAGAAACAAATATAGCTATCAAGTTGAACCACTTGCACAGAGAACAAATTAGTTCATAAAATGTGTGGATTTTATCTCCAAATTGAAATTTTGGCCAAAGTCAGTAACAGACACTAAGTCATTTGAGTTTTTCTCAGTGGAGCAATTTTGGTTAGCTGATGTTTTCAGGGTAAAAGTAGCCATTAAGAGTAAGGTAAAGTAATTAGGATAAAAATATATTCCTATATAGTGTCCTAATGAAAATCCATTTATGATATTAAGATTTTCATCTGTTTTTAAAAACTGCAATTCTATGTGGTCTTTGAGACCAGTACTTCCAACAACTTTAGCTTGCATTAAGAATCTCCATGCCTTACATCCATACATTTTTATTCTTTATTTCAGGGTAGAAACCCAGGATTCTCCATTTTTAGCAATAATTTTAAATACTTTTGATGAAGGAGGCCCTCAGAATCAGTGCTGGAGATCATACGTTTGCAAACCCAAACTAACCTTCTGTCTAGACCAGGGCAAGGCAGGTAACAGAAATGAGTGGGCGAGCCTATGGGGTCTGTGGTAAACAGGGAAAGCCACGCCTCTTCTTCAGGGTGCAGTAGGTGCTTAGCATAGTCAAGTTTTAGCCAAAAAAATATACATCAAGTTTTCCAGGTGTTTCCATATTTTAAGAGATGCCAAAAACCTGAATTTGTATGTGTATGGAGTGCTGTGGCTGTTTTAAATGTTAGCTCAACATTTAAATACTATGTGGATTAAACAACACAGTTAGCGGCTACACTCACCCAGTGAGAGGCTACTTTGATACATCTATTCCAGGCTAGAATTTCTTGCAAGTTACAGAGTGTGGAGCTTAGTCATGAGTGAATGAATGAATGAATGACATACTGACTCTTTAGCATTGCTGACCTTATCGTGCTTCTAAAGCAAAAATCTATCCTAACACTTGAAGTAATTAAAAACGATCACTCCTTTGTTTTCAGTGGCTGGAACTGTCCAGAAAGACAACTACACACTTGGTGATTGTAGACACGTCCTTCCCTCAACAGCAATGTTTTATTTTGTTTCGGGTGCCATTGTCTTCCTATCTTTCACAGTGCAGCTCATTGCATTTTTAAAAGATGTTTTTTCCAGGAGCTAATTGAGCTTTATCTATGTGAGTGAGCTAGAATCTGTCATTGACAGCCTGCAGAAGGCCATTTCTTCAATTGCTTGAAAGAACTAAAGAGTCAGACATGACAAACTGCAGCTCAGAATACCTGGCAGCAAGCCCATTAGTGCTGCTGTGCCAAGATGCACTAATAAATTACTTAGAGAACACAGACTCACTTTATTTCCGTCATGAAACTTGCCACCCTAAAACCAAAGGAAAAGATATGATTTTTTTCTCTATCATAGTTTGTCAGGGCCTTTTGGAAACAGAATGCATTATTTATTTTTTACAAAACATAATTGCTGGCAAACCCACTCTAGTCTATGAAAACAGCTTTCTTTTGTTTCTTCTATGATTTCTAGAGAAACAAACCTTAGGCTTTCTTTATACCTCTTCCCTCTCTGCCAAGAAGCAACTGTTAACATAGCAGCAACGGTAGCAAATAAAAAAACTCAAACTGCACTTCTTTCCAACCCCATTTTATAAACTGAATCCTATTGCCTTAGCTTTCCTTGTAACCTAAGCGACAGTTGACTTTTTCCTAAGGGGGTGGGGCAAGAGCATCTCGTTTTATCAATCATTGATTTAAGAGATTAAGAATAAATTGTGAAAGGTGTATTCTTGGGATTTGGTCTATTTAGCATGGATCAAATTTTTCTATAGGCAGAGCAGGCCAGATAGGATTCTAGGTCTTAAATCAATGAGTTGTTTTATCAATCATTGATTTAAGAGATTAAGAATAAATTGTGAAAGGTGTATTCTTGGGATTTGGTCTATTTAGCATCGATCAAATTTTTCTATAGGCAGAGCAGGCCAGATAGGATTCTAGGTCTTAAATCAATGAGTTCCTGTCTACATAATTTTCTGAACTGACTCTTTTCTGCTGTCCGCATCCCAATTCTAACGCTCGTTTCTGATTATATAGTCCAGTACTACCTCACAAGTCTTGGCATTTATCTTTGTATGGTCCTAGTCATTGATTCAGCCTTTCTGTAACCAAATCACTGTGGCCAGCGGAAGGGAATTCTCTGTGGTCAGCCCAGGTGAAGGAGAAGCCCTTTAAGGGAGGGGGAAGGGGTTGTTCTTCAAATAAAAAGTAGGTTGCTATTGCCAGATGGTAGGTTACAGGATGCAAGCAATCAACAGCTATCAATTTAAGTCCACTAAATTAGTCCAGGGCCCAAAATATGAATGTAATTTTCAAGATACCCTCAAGTCCAGTCTACAGTAGAACTTCATACAAATGTTTTTGAGCAATAAAAGCCTTATAGGAATAAGTACGTAGATTCCCAAGAGATCTTTGATACGAAGAAGATACTCATTTGAAGTTAAGACTTCTTACAACAATTGCAAGCACACCCTAAGTATTACTTGCCCACATGCTGAAAATAGCAAGCTGGCAGAGATGGGTAGGCTACCAGAGGACTTGCACAGGAAACTCCATTTAAGCCTCTTCCCCAGCTCATTCATCACTAGTTATTCATTTGCTGCAGTCCCTTAAGAAAATCACCTTGACAATGAAAGAAGCAGCTATTCAGCTGACAGCCTGAATCACAGGGACAGGAGGTGAAGATGCTGCAGGAGTTCCTGTGCTCACCCACTTGTCCGGATGACCGAGCCCCATGGAGTCCTGGAATTTGTGTCCACAACACAGGACTGAGCTAAAGTTGTTATTAGCAAGTCCAGTCTCTGTGTTCTGAGCTGCTCAGGGTTGAGACTGGGATGGAAAGAAAAATGAAATGAGCAAACATCATTCTGACATTCATATTTTTAACAGACTCAAAGTTCATAATATGTGCCTTTTATCACATATTTCCATCTTGTACAAGTCTTTTTAGATTACGTTTGCTGCAGCTTTGAGGGAAAGATCCTGCTCCTTAGGCAAGGTTACTCCCACATATTTCCAATAAAATAGAGAACTTCACTCCTTGCTACTCAGGTTGTCTTTTTTTTTTCACTTGGATGTCCCTCCGCAGGGAAATGCCTACTTTCCTGCGCTGTGTGTACATATGTGCACTGGCAGCTAAAAGGATAGTAATCAAAACCTAGTATTCTATCTATTTCCCCAGCCATCTCACTGTGTTCACAGCTCCTCCTAATCATCAACCATCATTGATTTTTCCCAGATGACTTCTAGATACTGTTACTCTCTTAACTATATCTTTCTGGTGGATTCAGTCCTTCCTTCAGCAAACATTTATTGCATACCAGCTTTGCATCAGATCCATCCTGGGCATTGAGAGTAAACAATAAATTGTTTAATTCAACCAATGTGTATGTGCCAAGCACATTTTCAGTACTCTAGAGACCTCACAGTCTAACAGGAGAGATAGGCATACCAGAAGATATTTATAATACAGAAGGGAAATTGCTGTTACATTCAGTACAGTGTGTTTTGGAGGCACAGAGTGAATGCCAGAGCTGAGCAGACCCAGAGACAGCCAAGGAGAAGAGGTGTGTTTCCTTCACTTTGGCTCAGTCAAATTAATGTTCTACTTGTTTTCCAAGTATCTGTTTAGAGTGGAATAAGTCACTTAATGCCAGTATACTCTCAAGAGAGAGATAGTTCTTGTTCAGAAAAAATCTGATAAACTCAAACCCAACCCTGAGTTTTCTTCCACCACGTGCCCACCATCCCTTTCATCCCCAGCAATATCAACATCCTGTGCTGAGGTTTGTCCCTCTGGGTCCCTCTCTCGTATCATTTTCCAGGCTGACAACATACCCTGAGTTTTCTTCCACCACGTGCCCACCATCCCTTTCATCCCCAGCAATATCAGCACCTGTGCTGAGGTTTGTCCCTCTGGGTCCCTCTCTCGTATCATTTTCCAGGCTGACAACATAGGGAAGAACATGTAGGAAAACTAAATAAATAAAATCACTTGGGTCATTTTCATAAAATTTGTTGAAATGAAATATGAAAAATATCAAAACCTCATTGCATTTGTCTCTTTGCTTAGGATTTGTATCTTAATCTGTGAGAAATTTAACACTGAAAGTTTGCTCCCCTTGCTTTGAGCTTTAATGCCACATAATCCCAGTCTATTATGACAATTGAAATAGAGGACAGTGCAAATGTCAACCTGTTATAAATTTCTTATGGTTTCCTTTCCTCCTAAGGACTGAGCCATCAGTGGATGGAGCTCCACGTTACTTATTTTTGTTCAATATCAATACAGTCCAGGAAACTCAAAGCCACATTAGGAAATATGCACTTGCAAAATTAATGTTTACATTCTGATTGTTTGGGAGCAATCCCAAAAGTCCATGACATGTCATACTTGTCATTTTGTTGAGGCACATTTTGGGATCTGATGCTTCTTAAGCCTGGAAAGTCATCAATTAGTTACTGAGTGAGCCTAGCCAACCACCCAGTATCCATATATCAGCCCCACTTTGTTGCAGTTAACTTGTGACTACATTTTTTTTTGCTGTATGTAAATTTTATAGAAGCAATTACATGTGGTAATATTTCTAGCAAAATGAGAGATTCACCAGCATCTCAGAATATATCCTTTGTAAATATTGATGAATACTCTACCCTATTGCATTATCTACACTATCCTGTTTCTTCCTGGAACAGTAACCAACATAGAAAATACATCCCATAATTGTTTATTAGATAAGTATGGAAATCCTCAGCTATGAGTAGATCCATGTGTACTTTAAACACTAAGATGATCGACAGGAATGCACAAGGCTTTCATAAATTATTTTTCCATGCTTTCCATTTTATTTTTCCATTTTCAAATCCTTAAAAATTCTCATCCATATATTTCCAGTTTGAGAGTGTCATATGATGGGCTGCTTAACTCATACATCTTTCTACATAAGGTGATTGATATTTGGGAGTCTAAACTCTTCCCTTCTGAGGCTGATATAATCTTTCTATAAGCATGTACTGAACTTTCATTCTCTATTCTTAAATATGGTATCTTCTGCCTACTTGAAACTTTAATGACTAATTTGGTATTTAAGCAACATTTTGGTAAATTTGCTAAAGAAAATACAGAGTCTGAAGCCAGAAAGGCATGGTTTGTAATTGTGGTGCATCCTTTTGCTGTCTGTGCAATCTCAGGTCATTGAATGAACTCTGAGATTTAGTTTCCTCTCCTGGGAAATGTGAATTGTAGTGAGTTGAATGGTGGCCTCCAAAAAGATATGTCCACATCCTACTACCCAGAACCTGTGACTATAACCATATATGGAAAAATAGTGAAGAATATGAAAAAGGATATAATTACATTACGGATTTTGAGAGGAAAAACATCCTGGATATTCTCCATGGATCCTACATGTAATTAATAAGTCCTTATAAGAGTAAAGCAGAGGGAACTTTGTGAGTTTTTGTTTTTTTTTTAACTTCTCAATACACACTGTAGTCAATTTCATGACCCTTTACATGTTCCCCCTGTCCTTATAAGAGTAAAGCAGAGGGAACTTTGTGAGTTTTTGTTTTTTTTTTTAACTTCTCAATACACACTGTAGTCAATTTCATGACCCTTTACATGTTCCCCCCCCCCTACATTGTATCTGTTCACTTGCCTTAAAAAGTTCAGGGAATTGTTGTGATTGCTGTGTCTTCTTCCCCCCACCCTATGTTTGTTTTTGTGTTTATTTATTTACTTACTTATTAGCTCCCACAAATAGGTAAGAACATGTGGTATTTCTCTTTCTGTGCCTGATTTTTTTCACTTAATATAATTTTCTCTAAGTCCATCCATGTTGTAGCAAATACTAGTGTTTCATTCTTCTTTATAGCAGAGTAGTATTCCATTTTATAGATATACCACAGTTTCCTTATCCACTCATCTGATGATGGACATTTGGGTTGGGTCCAACTCTTGGCTATTACAAATAGTGCTGCAATAAAGACTGGAGTACAAGTATCCCTTCGGCATGATGATTTCCATTCCAGCAGAGGGAATTTAGGAACAGACACACAGAAGAGAAGACATACAGAAGAGAAAGAGTCAATATGACCATAGAGGCAGAGATTGGAGTGGTGTGGCCACAAGCCAAGGAATTCCTGGGTCCACCACAGCTGCAAAGGGCAAGGAACAAATTCCCCCTAGAGCCTTCAGAAGGAGTGTGGCCCTGTGGACATCCTGATTTCAGACTTTGGCCAGAACTATGAAAGAATAAATTTTTGTTTTTCTAAGTCACCAAGTTTGTGATCATTTGTTATGGCAGCCACAGAAAATGAACACAGGGACAATAGCCACCTTGCAGAGTCAAGATAAAGATCAATGAAATGGATGAAGAAGGAAAAGGGCTATCAATGACTATAATTTGAAAAAGGTTCCTAAAAGTTGTCACATGACACTTTCACTTCCATCTTAATAAAAAGAATAAGCAAGGGAGGCTAAAAAAGTAGATATTATTTCGGGTGGCCATTTGCCCATTTACCATTTGCTCCCACTATTGTAGGAGATTCTATTACTATGTCAGAAGGACACAGTAAATCCTGGGAAACAAGTAGCAATTTCTGCCACAAGCAAACAGGGAATGGTGCAGAGGAAGCAAGTTTAGCTAAGGGAAAAACAAACATTAAAAATAAGGTAGCTATGGAGACATTCAATGAGAAATACCCAGGAGGCGGTTGGAGACATGTCTCTAGTGTTTAGGAGAGAGGTGCAAAGACAGAGAAAGGAAGTTTACATTCTTTTCCTCCTGCTTCCAGTTCTTCTGAAATAAACTGGAAGGCTGTGAAAGTAGCCTATTTATTCCATCCATAGAGAAATGTGTATGCCTGATAATAAACCCACAACAGAAATTATTGTGTTATGATTGTCAGAAATATAGAGTAATACATAAAGTTTACAGGTAAGACCCTTCTCCCAGGATTGCTCAATAGCTCTGTTACTGATACCTATGGGCAGGTCATATTTTCTCATGTCAGGTTTTGGAGCCAGTTCTTCATTTTGCTTCATGGATTTTGAGACCATGAACATTTGTAATCCCATTTAGCAACTTCTTTCAAACATACTTCATATCCCAGTACTTATGTTTTGTCAGAGAGAACATTTATCTTCATGACTCTAAGATTATATAATTTATTTTGAGAGTAATAGCCCTTCCTAGATTCCATGGGTACCTGGAAGTATGGGTACCCCACTCCTGCTCCAGAGTCTAACACCCTCAGAACAAAGGTCAGTATTATCCTCAAGCTGACCTTATATTCCCAAGGGACTACTCATTGTATTTCTATAAATTAAGGATTTAGGATCCTAGAGATAATTCCATACACTCTTTTCAGGAAGGAAAATAATATACCTGCAGAGTTGACCAGCCACAAGTTAACACTGACATTAGCAACTTGAGGAAGTCCAGAGAGTAACTCACATGGTGAATGGCCTGAAAATCAAGAGCATATGGGACACAGGTTGAGGAATCATGAGAAGAAAGCATAGTAGGATCACACATATTAGAAAAGATACATGAGCAAGAAACACACTCATCTATAAAAAGAGACCAAAAGGAACAAGTTGCAATGTAGTGGATTGGATCTAAAATGAGACAATCTTTCCTATTAAAATTCCAATGACTTTTATTTTCACAGAAATGAAAAAATAACCCAAAAATACATATGGAACCATGACCTCCAATAGCCAAAGCAGTCTTGAGCAAAAGGAACAAAACTGGAGGCATCACACTATCTAACTTCAAAATATGCCACAAAGTGTATAGCTCAGTTGGTTAGAGCTTGTTGTTATAACAAGATCAAGGATTTAGATCCCCAAACTGGCCAGCCACCAAAGCAAACATTATTTATACACACAGACACATACACCACAAAGCTGTAATAATCAAAACAGAAGGGTACTAGCATAAAAACAGACACATAGAGCAATGGAACAAAATACAGAGTTCAGAAATAAATTCATGCATTTACAGCCAATTAATATTCAACAAAGTTGACAAGAACACATGATAGGGTGAAGGCTCTCTCTTCAATAAGTGGTGTTGGGAAAACTGGATATCCACATGCAGAAGAATGAAATTCAACCCTTATCTCACAGCATATACAAAAATAAACCCAAAATGGATTAAAGACTTAAATGTAAGACCTGAAACTATAAGACTACTAGAAGAAAACAGTGGAAAACCTCCATGACATTAATCTGGGCAATTATATTTTTAATATTACCCAAAAAGCACAATCAACCAAAGCAAAAATAAATAAATGTGATTATGTCAAACTAAAAATCTTCTGCACAGCAATGAAAACAATCAACAGAGTGAAGAGACAACATGTGAAATGGGAGAAAATATTTGCAAACCATACTTCTGATAAAGGATTAATATCCGAAATATATAAAGAACAAACAACCCAATAGCAAGAAAACAGACAACCTGGCTTAAAAAATGGGCAAAGGAGCTGAACAGACTTTTCCTAAAAGAAGATATACAAATGGCCAGCAGATATATGCAAAAACACTCAAAATCAATAAACATCAGGGAAATGTAAATAAAAACTACAATGAAATATTAGCTCACACCTGTTAGAATGCCTATTATCAAAAATACAAAAGACAACAAGTGTTGGTGAAGATGTGGAGAAAAGAAAATTCTTGCATGCTATTTGTGGGAATGTAAATTAGTATAGCCATTATAGAAAACAGTATGAAGGTTCCTCAAAAAGTTAAAAATAGAATTATCAAATGATTCAGCAATTTCTCTACTGGGTATATTTCCAAAAGAAATGAAGTCAGTATGTTAATGACATATCTGCATATTCCTTTGTCCATTGCAGCATAATTCACAATGGCCAAGATATGGAATCAACCTAAGTGTATGTACATCAGGGGATGAATGGATAAAGAAAATGTGGTATGTATACACAATAGATTACTATACAGCCATAAAAATGAAGGAAATCCTATGATTTGTGACAACATGGATGAACCTGAAGGAC
The DNA here is from genome assembly GCF_000696425.1 of Galeopterus variegatus. Classification (NCBI taxonomy): domain Eukaryota; kingdom Metazoa; phylum Chordata; class Mammalia; order Dermoptera; family Cynocephalidae; genus Galeopterus; species Galeopterus variegatus. The sequence goes on from NW_007727232.1 coordinate 141,800, forward strand.
ATTATGTTAAGTGAAATAAGCCAGGCACAGAAAGACAAATATCACATGATTTCAGTTATATGTGAAATTTTAAAAAGTTGATCTCATAGAAGTAGAGAGTGGAATGGTGATTACCAGGGGCTGGGGTAATGTGGGGTGGAGGGGGAGATTGGGGAAGATACTTGTCAAGGATACAAAACTGCAGTTACATAGAATAAATAAGCTCCAGAAATCTATTGTGCAACATGGTGATTATAGTTAATAAAAATGTATTGCATTCTTGAAAAATGCTAACTGAGTACATTTTAAAAGTTCTCACCACAAAAATGATAACTTTGTGAGGTAATGCATATGTAAATTAGCTCAATTTAGGCATTCTGCAATGTACATATATTTTAAAACATCATGTTATACACAATAAATCTATATAATTTTATTTTTCAATTTAAAAAAATAAAATAAAATATTAAGAAAATAAAACGAGGCAGCCTTCCTAACACTTGAAAATAACCAATAGAAAAAAAGCAAGGCATCTCTGATGTGGTAAAGACTACCCATGTTGATCAATGTCCTATTTAACAATAAAACACCAGCAGCATTTCCACTGAAATCAGAAATAAAACAATAATGCTAATTGTTGCCACAGTTATCTGAAATCATTCTGTAAATTCTAGAGACTAAAATATGACAATCAAAAGAAATAAGATGTATTACCACTGGAAAGGGGGTGACAAAAAAGTAATTATTTGCAGATAATATGATTTATATTTTTACCTAGAAATTCCAAGCAAATCAACTGAAAAGCTATTTAAACTAACACAAGTTTAGAAAGACAGTCAAGTACCAAAATAAGCAGAAAATCAATTGTTTACCTATATATCATTAGCAATAAATCAGAATATATAATGGAAAAATATCCCATTAATAATGGAATGGCAAATATCAATTTCTGGTAATATACATAACAGTTTGCTGGGCTAAGTGCAAGGGCATATAAGCAGGGTGAACAAAATTTATCTGATCCCCCCAAGCTTTCGTCATCCCTTTTTTCATCATGCTTGGGCTGGACTGTGCTCCAGAAGAGAGCCCCTGACCCCATATCACTTTACTTATTTATGTAGAAGAGGAAGGGCACAGGGGAATACCAGCTGACTGTGCAATAATATGAGGTGCATGTTCTGGAAAGAGCCTTATTAGAAAAGGGCAGCAAGTCAAGGCATCCCAAGCTCAGCCAGGAGATCTTGAAAATCAACACTATCTGTATCAGCCATAGATGTTACTGTTCTTCTGTTGAATCAGCACAGGCCTGCTGATGGCTCATAACAAAGCCACCAGAAAAGAGAATGAGACTGCCCCCGTGACCACACAGGAGACAAAATTTTTGTCCCTCCTCACAAGTAAATTGCAAGACCTCCATTA
>NW_007727232.1:143596-150419 GCF_000696425.1 Galeopterus variegatus
TGACCACACAGGAGACAAAATTTTTGTCCCTCCTCACAAGTAAATTGCAAGACCTCCATTAAGGAGAAGCAAAATTTTACTGAGAGTCATTAAAGAATATTTCAATAAATATATTTATTCCACTTACTCATTAATTCACTGAAAAATATTTTTTGAGAACCTACTCACTGGTCACTGTCGCAAGTGCTAGGTAGACAATGGTAAACTCTTATGGAGCTTAGAGTCTAGTGGAAAATACAGCCAATAAGCAAATGAGCAAATAAATCTATAACTAAAATTATGGCAAGCATTATAAATCAAATAAATTCAGAGCTGCACTAAAGAATAACCCCGGGGATGGGACCAGAGTATGCTGGTCACACAAAGACAGTAAGACAAAGTAATGTTTGCAGTGAGACTTGAAGTATCAGAAAGAGCCCATCTTCCAAAGAGGCGGGAGAATGGTATTTCAAGAAGAAGAAACAACATGAGCAAAGCCCCTGAGCTCAAAAACAGCTAGATGTTTTCCAGGAACAGAAAAGAGGCCAATGTCATTAGAGATAGGTGGGCAAGCAGGATAACGGTGCAAGATGAAACTGGACAGATAGAAGAGAGTGGCCTTCGAGACCAAATTCGGCAGTTTAGATTTTATTTGAAATGCAATGGGAAGTCGCTGACACTTGCTATGGATAATAGACAAAAGAGTTATATTACCAGGTTGATGGTTTTAAAACACTTTCTTTGGCTGTTGCTTGCATGGGCTGGAGAAAGGAGAGTGGAATCAGGGAAATCATTAGGGACAATGTTTGTCTATCATAGTAGACATGATCATGGCTTAAACTAACGCATTAGCAATGGAGACAGAGAAAAGAAGACAGATTCAATTAATATATTGGCAACAGGATCAAAAGGAATTCTTAGGGATTATATGTACATAGTAAAAGAGGCAAAAAAAAAAATCGAGGAAGGCCTCCAGGTTTATGACTTGAGAAGCACAGGTCTTGGTGAGGTGGCTAAGACAGGACAGGGAAGAGTTTAGGGGAAGGGAGCCTAAGAGTTCAGTTTTGAACATAAATTTAAGGAGGTTGTGAGCCATCTAAGAGAGCTGTCAAGTAGGCAGTCAGCTATAAGAGCATCAACTCCAAAGAGAGGTTTAAGCCAAAGACATAAATGGAGCTGTCAGCAGGTCAATGGGTTCATCCAGGGAAAGAATAAAATCACCCAGGACCGTGGTTGCACACTGAGTCATGATATTTGCCACATCTGTGTAACACATCTATCTACTCTTATTAATATTTTTCTAGAAATCAGCTTAAATGTCTGCTTAAACACCCATTTTAATCTCTTCCAAAGCAATACTATTTGCGAAATCTCCTGATTAATATGATAGGTATATTCTAGTTTAATATGCAGTGAAATAAAGATATTATTAAAAGAAAAATGTTTGCCCATATATTATCTAAAATAAACTGATTCCACCAGGGGAATGTGTATCATAATTCAGGAAATACTGACTGAAGAAGAAACGTAGAGACAGGGTGTAAGAGATCCTGGAACTGAGCAAGAGCACTTATATATTTAGACTTCGGGTAGAGGAAGAAAAACCTGAAAAGTCTGCAAAGACTGAGCAGCCAGAGAGGAAGGAGGTAAGCCAGAAAAGTTGGGGTACAGTGGAGGTCGTGTTGTGCCATGCAACGTCCCTTTCAGGAAAGGGCTGTTCCCCCCTTGCTGGAGAGAGCTATCTCACCAGGGGTCACTGCCCCTCCTCAAAGGGCAGCCACATCCAATGGTTGTCCTGGGGTCTAAAGGCCCTGCCCCCTCACCACAAGGCGGGACGCCTCTGAAGGGCCTGTTAAGCTTCAGAGGTTCCCAGGGAATTGACAAAAGTCTTCATGGAGACTGCATCATAGCCGACTTCTCCTTCTGTTCCGCATTGTTTCATTCCCTTCGCCACAGGTATGATCCCCAGTGCACTCCCTTACTGCTTGCTGCACAGTGATCTCTGTCTCAAAGTCAGCTTTCTGGGAAGCCCATTCTGCATTGTGTGGTATCTCAGAAGGCAAGAGGGAAGAGTGTTTCAGGGAAAAGGGAGGATACTGAAAAGTCAAATTTAAGAAGCTGTAACACTGTTTTGATGGGAAGTCTCAGTAATTGCAAGGATGTAAATGTTTTACCAAAATAACTTGGGTATTGTTTGGAAGAGGGTAAAAATGATTTTAACATCTAACTGGAAAGGTAATATATGAAAACGCTTCAAAAACTTTTGAAAAGCAAAAATAATAAGAAAAGATTTTCATGTCCATAGAATCTATGTATTAAAATGCACTGAAGAGCTACAATAAGCCATACAATATGAGGTTGATAACAGAATAAAAGCAGATTAAGAGAAATAAATGAAAAGCTCCAAATAGACCTAAATCGATATATATAAATACGCACTTATAAATAAGTAAGAGTTATTCAGGCAAAAATGAGAGGCAGAGAGCTTTCCAGCAAACGAATTTATATTTTCAAGAGCACAGATGTTTGAGAGAGGAAAACAATTCAGCAAACAGAAATTCACTTTACCTAGAGCAAAGACAGAGAAGGAGGGTGTGACATGGCATAAGACGAAGGAGGTAGTCAGGTCAAGAGCCTACTAAATCACATAAAAAATTTTGGAATTTGTCCTAAAGGCACGGGAAACCATCTAAGGCTGTTCTGTCCAGTACGGTAGCCACTAACCCCCTGTACCAGTCATGCACTTCAAGTGTGGTCAGTCCAAATTGAGAGATGCTCCAAGTACAAAATATTTTGTAGAAAATTTCATAGAAAAATTTACAAAATTTGTGTATGAAAATGTATGTGAAATATTGCATTAATAAATTCATATTATGTTGAAATCATAATAGTTTTATGATATTGGATTAAAAAATATATTCTTAAAGTTAATTTCATCTATCTTTTCTTCTTTAATGTGTCTCCTAAAAAATTTAAAATTACACATATGGCTCACATTTCTGGGTTATATTATATTACTATTGGATGGGATTGACATGAGGGCTTCAACCCAGAAAGTGGCATGATTAATTCTGCATTTTTAAAATATCTCTCTGGCTTCATTGTGTCCTCCTCCAATCTCCCACTTACGTGCACGCTGAGTTCTTGATCTTCACTCCCTTCTCCCCATCCTCTTACCATCCTCATGTAACACCCTCCTCCCCATCATATCATCCTCTTAGGAAAAGATCTTGTCCTAATGTGTAACAGATTATTTGCATGGGATTTTGTGGAGGGGGTGTTTTTCAAACTGTAGAATGGAAGATTTTATCCCTTCAAGAAAGAAAGGGAAGTATGGGGAAGCTTGGAAGACACATATGCGATATAGTGTGGGATGTCACCTCAAGTTGCTGAGTGTCCCCTCCCTACCTAGAAGACTTCCCCTGAATGACCATCTTTTCATATCAGAGTATACCTCCCTCCACCAAGGCAACATCCTCTACAGACTGCCCAGTACTGAATCTGGTCTTCCCCCATCGGCATCCTGCTTCTCTTCATCAGCAGTAGCTATGGCTCTCAGAAGCCTCTCTGCCCATTCTTGGTAATAGAAGTATCCTGAAGTAGGAGATATATGGTGTGTCTATGGACAGGCCTCTTCTCCAACAGCTTTGGGCATCCTCAGGAGTTAAAGTCAGAGAGTTCAAAGGCGACTTAACTGACCTGATCTTTACCAACTCTAGTCACAACTTTTCATTGTAAGGATAAGCTTTGGGGAGACTTTGTTGAGGGGTTGTCACATGCTGTCAGTAATTGTGGAATTTCAAAATTAACATCAGGTCTTAAGGATTTCAGGTAAGTTTAGTCTCTTTCAGAAAAAATGCAGGACTTCTGATCAAGATAGAAGAATAGACAGCACCCAGTGTCACCCTCTCATACAATCAACAAATTTACAACTATTAAAAAGCAACAACTGCCAAGCTGGGGCCGCTAGAGCTCAGGGGAAGAGGAGGAGAGACCTACGGAGTTCACAAGTGCAGTAAAAGCCACAATAACAGTAAGAAAGGATTGCTCCAGCTGTTTTGAGCCCCACAACTTCAAGGCTGGCCCTGGTGAGCACAGGGTGCAAGAGCTGGCAAAAGACACTGCTGCGCCCTTTGTATGAAGTTGCTTGGAGGCTGCAGGGGAGAAAAGGGCCTTAGTGGCCCCAGGCCAGCAAGACCACTAACAGGATTCATATGGACCAACATAGGAGCGAGGGGTCACAGACAACTGAAAAAAGGAGACACTCAGAGACCAGTGAGTCATCGAAAGGGACAAACACTTGGCCTGTCCCGTTGGAAATGTTTGTAGTGCATGGGGTAGGGGAGACAGGTCCACTGGGGGAACACTGGGGCACAGCATGGACAGCTGATCCACCCTCCAATCCACACAGGACAACTCAGAGGAGACTGGTCAGGAACACGGAACTGCAAGGGGTGCAGTTTGCTGAAAAGACTCAGGCCCAGACCAGAGCTTCCATTCAACCCAGATGTACCAGACCTCACAAGACCCAGAAGTGCTTATACAATTTAAACCTGAGCTTCATGAAAAGCCTTCGCCAGACAATCAGCAACAAAGCAGCAATTTAGCCCAACCACAGAACTCAAGTGCTGGTTCCCACAGGAAGTTCCCCCATTTGAGAAGTAACCAAAGGACAACAAATTAGTTCCAGTGCAGAGTTTAAGTGGTGGGAATAGTGAATAATTCAACACAGAACTGAAAGAAAAAACAAAAAACCCACAGATCAGAGATAAAGTGTTGACATTAACCAGGAAAGGTCTAACAGCACCAAAGAACACTTACAAAACCTAGAAGAACCAGAAGCCTCCAGGCTCCCAAGCCAGGATGGGGGGAGGGCTGAGGGCCTCAGCCACACCTTCAACATCTGCCTCCAGCCCAGCGATGACCACCAGGCTGCCACCTAAAGTGCCCCAGTTTCCTAAGCCTCAGCAGGGGGTGCCAAGGGCCTCAGCCACGCCCCCCCCCACAAAGTTCACATCCAGCCCAGCCATGACCACGCTGCCACTGGAAGAGCCCCAGGCTCCCAGCATCGGGGGGCGAGGGCCTCAGCCACACCCCTCCCCCCGAAGTTCACATCCAGCCCGGCCACAACCAGGCCACCACCAGAAGCCCCCCGGGTTCCCCTGCTGGAATGAGGGGGGTGTCAGGGGCCTCGATCATGGCCCCCCTCCTCTTCCCAACCTAACCTCCTCCATTTTCCCTTCTCCCCATCACTCCCAATTACTCCACAACAACATCTTAGAATGTAAAATAATAATAATAATTCATTAATTAATTTTTAAAAAGAAAAAATGCAGTGGCTGAGCCAAAAAAAGCATTTTATCATTGCTGTTACATCTGAATCTGCATAGACTTCAAGGGACCATTGCTGTCAAAAAGCTACAATGCTCGGGCCGAGCCCGTGGCGCACTCGGGAGAGTGCGGTGCTGGGAGTGCAGCGTGCTCCCGCCACGGGTTTGGGTCCTATATAGGGATGACCGGTGCGCTCACTGGCTGAGCGCGGTGCGGTTAGTCTCAAAAAGGACAAAAAAAAAAAAAAAAGCTACGATGATCATCACCAAAGGGCTGGGTCTGGAGGGAGAATTCATAGCCAGGGATCCTCAAAACCAAGCTAAAGACCAGGACCACTGTTTTCTAACTGGGAGTGGTAATTTAAAAGGTTGTAAGAGCCAGGCAGGAAATATAAATGAAAGAAGTGGCCAACTCTGAGAAAGTAAGAGCATATACCAAGTGCATGTAAATGAGGCTGCTACAATTCAACTCCATGAAGTCTTCCCATTTTATTTTTTTTTAATTGAAGTATGATTGACAAATAAATATTGTATATAGTTAAGGTATACAAATGATGTTTTGGTATATGTATATATTGTGAAATGATTGCTACAATCAAGCTAATTAACATATTCATCACCTCACATGTTTACCATTCTGTGTGTGTGTGTGTGTGTGTGTGTGTGTGGTAAGAAGGCTTGAGATTTGCCCTCTTAACAAATTCCGAGGAAACAATGTATTATTATTATCTATAATCACCATGTTGTACATTAAGTCCCCAGAACTTATTCATCTTATAACTGAGTTATACGTTTGCACCCTTTGATCAATGTCTCCCCTTTTATTACACTCCCCAGCCCCTGGAAACTTTTTTCTAAAAAAGGGAAAGAATATAGAGAATATAGGGAATATATTCCCTAATGAATATAGAGAAGATTGGTTTTATGTGAAACTGCTCAGTTTTTTAAAGTTAGCAACTAAGTCGCTAAATACACACACGCTCATACACATACACACTACTAAGCGTGACCAACAAAACCCCACTGTCAGCTCGCGTCTGAGGCTGGCCCATCATCTGCATAGCTGGAGGTTGTGTGGCTTAGCTTTAGGTCAGTAATTTCAACCCTGCGGTCTGTAAATCTATGGCTGCTGCTGTATGTTTATGTTTGCAGTGCTGAAAAGAATTAACCATAAAAAATGTTAGCATATGTTTGGCTTTTGATACTAGAATTGAAAAGCCAAGCTAAGGCTGTTAGCAAGAGCAAGAGGACTTCACGCATGAAGGATGGAGAGCAGAAAAACCACCATTAGTAGACAAAGGTGATGACAGAAAAATGTCTGGTGGTAAACAGGGAATGTACAGGACAGATAAAGAAATTAGCTTGTAAACATGTTTTGTTCCAAGTCAGTTAGCCAATTTATTACTATGCAAGTGGTTATCTCTACTGAGATCAACACTGGCACTCACTAATTTGCACACAACACAAACTAGACCAAAATTCTTTTTTTTTTTTTTTTTTTTTTTTCCTTTTTT
>NW_007727232.1:151419-165511 GCF_000696425.1 Galeopterus variegatus
TTTTTTTTTTTTTTTTTTTTTTTTGTCCTTTTTTGAGACCGACCGCACCACACTCAGCCAGTGAGCGCTGTGAGCGCACCGGTCATCCCTATATAGGATCCGAACCCGCGGCGGGAGCGCTTCTGCACTCCCAAGTACCACACTCTCCCGAGCACGCCACAGGCTCGGCCCTAGACCAAAATTCTTATAAAAGAGAACACTTACCTCTACTACTGTTCACCAAAAGTGCTCTGATTGAACTCCAGTATCTCCCTTCTGGGAGGGAGAGAAGAATTGACCCCAGATTTGCACAGCAAGACTCAGCCTCCTCTTGTGCAGTTCTATGGACAGATGGCAGGGCAGGGGCTCCAGTGAAGCATCCTGACACCCTCAGAGAAACATGAGCAGGGAGGCCAAGCCTTCTGCCTTGCTTTTCTCTGTGCTTTCCTTAAGAGTGTGTGGACAGTGATGATCATCTGGCCACTATTATTTGTTATCCAATAGTACTCTTATTGGCTATTAATCCCAACCCTTCTCCTGGATATTTAAAGTAGATTCTAATCAGCTTAGCAAACTTAAGATTGTCATTAATTTACCTAATTGTGAATTCAGAGGTAACCAAACCAACCAAAAATGATCCACTCCCCGGAACCAGTGTGTACCAGATACCGGGTAGCTGGAGATCCAAACATAATGAAAACACTCCCCTGTCTAGGAGAGCTTACATTCTAGTGGCAGGGTATCCACATAAGCGTGCCAACAGAGAGGCAGGGAGGGAGAGAGAGAGAGGGAGAGAGGTTTTCATCTCCCACCTCATTCTTTTCGTCATCCCTCCCACCAGAACAATCGATGGCACCAGGTCTGGTGTTAGTTACGTGTTTGTAATTCTCAAGCCCTGAAACTGGAATGATAGTTAAGTTAGTATCTGCCCCAGGAGATTCGGATTCCAAAAGGGTACAAAATCTGTATTTAAAATAAAAATCCCCTGAAGGGTTTCTTATGATCACCCTGGCTAGAGGAGGCAGGTTCTCACCCCTACTTCACTCCCCTTTCCCAAAGCCCTGACTCCTTCTGCGGGTTTTTGAACTAAAAGCCTCAGGGCCTGAAAATCATAACCATGGCCCTGACACATAGCTCTGTTCACAAAGACTGTTCAAAGCCATGGAATGCTCTGGCTCTTTCATAATTGTAATACATATTGAAATGAAACACATTCTATTCTCTCCATAGGGAGAGTATTTTCTTTTTTCCCCTTCAGTTCAAAGACTTCTCCTGGTACCGTGATAGCATAATAATTTGCTTTTCTTTCTTATTTATGCATGCTCATGGACACAAACTCCTCCGTTTTTGTCCTATTTCAATAAAAATTATTGACACAAACTTTACAATGAATGGCTCTGATAGAACTGATTGTTCTCCTGTTGAGTAATAATACTCATAAAAAGAAATGGAAGGCACAAGAAGAATCAGAGTGGGTAGAAATTGGAATTGGAGAGGGAAACTGTTTAGCATTTATAACTTCCATAAACTTAACCTTGTATTTGTGTCAGCTACTTTATAGTTTTCCAATTTACTTTTTAATTGAGTCCTTTTTTTAGCCATGTTTGGAAGATATAACTCTAAGTCGTCTTTCAAAACCATACCACTTTAGTTCAGTTCAATTGATCTCTCCTTGAATTTATTATTCTTGTGCCCAACATACATCACTTTCCATTTGGCCAACTGCAAATGCAATTTACCGTGCATCAAGCCACTTGCACAGCAGATCTGCATTAGTTAATATTTTATTTGGAGTGATCTTTTCCATGTTTGCTGTTAGCCCTGATCACTGCCACTTACCATATTGTTTAAGTTATAAAGACAGAAAAAGTGACTCAAGTGAACTGATTTACTTGCCTGACTTTATAGTTTAACCATGTGAAGTGATGCTGTTGCAAGAGGCACATAAATGTGAGCTAATTGAACCAACTTTGGTTCCAGACTCTCTAAACTCTCAGGAAATGTACAAATTGCCCTTCCGTGCTTTCTTTTCAGTGTGGTCTCCTGGAAAACTTGGAGCTGAGAGATCAGAGACCTGGAGTCTCGTGATGGCTCCACTACCCACACATTCTGTAACCTTGGGTCCACTTCAACCTTGGGTAGTTGTGTAGTCTCTTTAATACCAAGTTCACCTTGCCTGCAAATGTTCACATAGTATTTTCATTTTGGGGGTGTGGAACGGCTAAGAGACAAAAAGCTCAAATATTTTGTTAGGAGATTCAGCTGAGAAGAGAAATCCTGATTATTTATTGCTTTGTACTTGCAAGTAGTATCAGTAATAGGGTCTCTCAGAAGTCACCTGAGAGTTCAGATCACAGTGAATAATCTTAGAAACATTCTTTATGAAAGTAAATTGCATGGTTCAAGTAATGTGCTGCTCTCCCACTATAAACCATGTCATAATTAAAATTGCTTTAACACTAAATTGCAAAAGGATGCCTTGTAAATAGAAAATATTCAACAGATATTTCTTGATGATACTCAAATCTCCCCTCATTTTAGCAAATTAAAATGTGTCTATGACTGATCTTGGATTGCCCAGAGGATCTTCTTAAAGGGAGGTTTCACTGTCCTTTCACTGTCATTTTCTGGAAAGTTGAGCCAAGAAAAACTGGTAAATCTACAAGCAAGGGATTCAAGTAAATAGCAGAAAGGAAGATATATGGAGCCAAGAATAGGAAGACAAAAATACAGGAAAGAACAGTTCAAGAAACTAGAGGTGGGAGCGGGCAACAAGAAGTGGCTTAATTTAGAATCATTCGAACTTAGAATTACTTAAGGAGAACAGGCATCTGTTGATTCCAGGTGTAATGTCTGCCATTTCCAGTGCACTTTGGAGGACTGAATGAAGGGTACAAATGGGAAGAAGTTTTCATTCAGTCCTGAGCTGGGTGCTGGGAGTTCACTGATGAGCAAGACAGACACACGCCCTACTCCCTTGGTGCTCACAGCCGGAGACTTACATGTAAAGGACAATGGGGAGGTAAGCTGTTACTAATGTCATTGGTGTCCCTGAAATGGAATGAGTCCTGATTCTTCTTGCTCGAAAATACTAAATTCTTTTGAGGTTTTCAAATAAATGCTACTAAAATAGGTTTTGCCACTGGGGAAGGTGCCATTTGATCAGTCTCACAGTTTTCAGGGACTTTATGCAACCATTTATTCACCTTCTAATGCTAATTCTAATCCACTCATTTAAACCAATTTCTAATTCTTAGTTAATTACTACACAAATTAAAGAAATGTATTTAAATATACACATTTATCTGGACAACTCTGATTTCTGTTCATACTGGCAAAGTCCCATTTAGACTTATGCTTTCTTCTTATGTGCCCGTAACACTGTCCACATGTATCTATTACAGAAATTATCTGATTGTATTAATTATTTCTACTAGCTCCTTGAGGACAACAATTATATCTTAATCATTTTTTGTGTCACTGGCACCAAAAGCAATGACCAAGCACCTACCACACTACAAGCACAGTGGAAACCACTGGACATATAGAGATTATTCAGATAGTGACCTTCTTTTCAAGAGCTCATAACTGAGAGGGGCAGACATTCCTGTAAACAAATAAATGCAATAATGTGTTCTGGGTGGGCTCATAACTGAGAGGGGCAGACATTCCTGTAAACAAATAAATGCAATAATGTGTTCTGGGTTGTATCACTTAGATGCATTAGGCTGCAAGTAATGGAAAAGTCAAATCAAACTGACTTTAAAAATAAAGAAGTTTTTCTCCCTTTCCATCTTTATTTCTCTTCCATTATTATGTTCCCTTTGCTTCCCATTCTGGGGCAGAGACATGGTCAGCATCTGCAGAAGCAGAGCAGTGAGGGAGTGAGTGACGGAGGGAGCAGAGGGGAGAGATGACAGGAGCACTTGGGAGATGGAACAAATAAGTTCATTGTGAATGCAAATAAGTCAATATATTGAGGATAATGGGAGCCAGGTTCCTCAAATTAAAAGGATTTTTCAAGCGTGGAGAAGAGGAGGTTAAAAAGAATCTTGAAATGTAAGAGTGGGGTTTTAAGCCTCAGTGTAAATTTGTGGGCTTTTTAATGTACATATTCAGATAAATATGGAAATAGTTGTTGGTATAGATGTGTGCATGAGTGTGTACACATATACCTAAATTTCTTAACACTGTCCTCTAGATGCGAAGCCCTGGACACAGGGGCATCCTGGTAGCAATTTTCATATTGAACACCCAGGTGGCGGTTTCTAAATTCCATCCTGCTCTAGAGTCTAGCCATGAGGAAATATCAGACAGACCCAAATTAAGAATTGCGCTATCAAACAAAAGACCTGTATTCTTTAAGAGTGTTAAGGATGTGGGAGACCTGAAAAGACTGAGGAACTGTTTCAAACTGAAGGAGATTGATGAGACCTGACAACGAAGTGCAAACATGTCCTTGGATAGGATCCTAGACCAGACAGGAACAAGAAGCATTACCGGGACAGTCCATGTACACTAAAATTTGATCTTAATAAGTGCCTTTGGGTTGCTATTTAAAGATTCAAAACTATGAGATGACTAACTCAACTATTTTTAGCACTTGCAGAAGTCTAGTTACAAAGCTTTTATTTTTTTCCCCAAAACATTTTTGTTACTGTCCTATAGATGCCAATAAGGGGTTTTTAACTGACACAACTTACTTCAGAAATAGTGCTCCTGTGAACATTATACCAAAGCTTCACTTCTAATAACAATAAAATGAGGTCAAATCTTATTAACACCCAAATTATAATAAATTATCCCCCCTCCCTGCTACATTGCAGCTCAAAATACCACACTCCCCCTTCATTATTTCTGAGTCTGTTATATTCTTCCTGTTCTAATTCCTCATCAGCCCCCATGCTATGGCCCCTGGACATGGTCTGCTGCTGTTCCTGGACCACACAGGAAGGGAGGTTAGGGAGGTTGTGTTGGTCTCTTACATCACTCAAGCCCAAGTCTGGAAAAGATATCTCCCTTGATTCTCTACAGCATCACTGAGACCCAATTTGAATTTTTTTCTTTTTTTTTTACAAAATATTGAAAGTTTAGGCATTAGAGAAGGAAATTATATTACACCTAGTAATTTACTCTTGCTACCATTTGTGATACTCTGAGAGCCCATGAGCCCCAGGCTTATCCTCAGTGGTGTCTCTTAGAGTGTCACCCTGCCTAATTCCCTGCCTGCATTCCACTGCCTGCCTCCACCTCATTCCACTGCTATGAGCTCCGTACATCTCTACAATCTGAAGTCCGGGACCCTCTTCCCTGAAGCCCAGAAAGATTTTCAATCCTTGGCCTAACTTCTAGATTTTCTTTTTTTCTCTCTGGATTGATCTCTCCAGAATAGTGGAACTCCCTACATGAGAAATCTTGACCACAGTCTTAAACTATGAATAATTTCAGAATTATTCAACAGAATAATTGCAAAATAGTACACCCTGAAAATTTCAATAAATTCCAGGTTATTATATCTTAAATAATGTGTAGGACATTGTTATGGGCTGAATCGTATCCTTCCAAAAATGTGTATGTTGAAGTTCTAACCCCAAGCACCTCAAAATTTAACTGTATTTGGAGATATGGTTATTAAAGAGGTAATTAAGTTAAAGTGAGATCATTTGGGTGGGCCTTAACTCAACATGACTAGTGTCCTTATAAAAAGAGGAAATTTGGATACAGACACATGCAAGGGGAAAGCATTTGTGAAGACACAGAGAAGAGACAGCCATCTAGAAGTCAAGGGCGGAGGCCTGGAACAGATCCGTCCCTGAAGGCCCTTGGAAGGACCAACTAACACCTTGATCTCAAACTTTTAGCCTCCAGAATTGTAAGAAAATAAATTTCTGTGTTTCTCTTCTGTCACGGACTCAGTTTCTTCTGTTGCATTTACATAAAGAGTAAATGTTCTATCTTTTACCTAGGTAGAGAAGGAAAATGATGAAAACAGGTTTTTTGGGGTTTTAGTTTCACCCTTCATTCTTATTTTCATAGTTAGGGTACGTTCTCAATTGCAAAACTAGTGCTGTTTTTGCTGTAAAAATCAACTTTCTTATTTTGATTTCTTATTAGGCAGGGACTTAGTTTTCAATATTTTCCCACTGCTAAATAAGTAAACCCTCATTCTTATTTTCCATCTTCCAAAGTCTTCATCACATCTCTCATTGGCCATTATCCTCTCTACCATTTTCTTATGGATTTAAAACATTTAAAATCATTTCTTTTCTGATATTTCTTTTTTAAGAGGAACCAAAGACAAAGAATATGTTTGATAAAGTTTAACTGAAAGTCTCTTGCATATCTTTGTTAGACTTAATCCAAGTGTCATATAAATTTTAATTCTATTCAAAATGGGCCACTTTTCTATCATCTAATTCATAATTGTGCATATTCAACACTACTGAAATTTCAGTATTAATGTTATATTTAAAAACTTTGCAGAACTACTTCTAACACTTTTCTATGATTTTCTTGGATTTTCTATGTCAATAATTTTACTGTCTGCAGATAAATGACAATGTTTTTTCTCTGCCCTTTAATATGTTTTATTTTTTTGTAATAGGTATGAGACTTTCTAAAGCTAAAATCTCTATATCTCTATCTCTGTCTATATCTATATCTATAAAAGCATTTTTCTAACCCCTCCCTCACCTCCACAAAAATTATAAAAGAGCGCACAAAGACTCTAAGATAGATAGCTGGCTCAATAAAATAGCCATTTATATTTTTAGACAAAGCACTGAGCTTCTCAGTGTAAAAAGTATACCTTTCTATTTTCAACAAGTACCTTTACAAGTATGTAAAACGTAACAAAAGAATGATATGTCCTGAAGAGGAATTCAACCCTCATCTCTTAATAAAGAGAAAAAGAGTTTGAAACTTCCAGATAACAACTGTGCTCACTTTCAGCCCACCAGGGAAGAGCTGAACTTCATCCAGGGCCTCCCCACCTCTCATTCCATGGTGGGTCATTTGTATCCAGATTATTGGTGAATGAAATGAATGAATGAGATGAAAAAGCAGGGTGTTTACTTCATTCTCTGCTAGAAGGGGGAAGCTTCACACAGAGTCCAGCTGTCCAGAGGACCAGCTCAGCTCTCTCTCGAGTGACTTCTCTTTTATCACCAAGTCATGCCACCTCTAGTGACCTTGTTTCCCTATGTGCAGAATGAGCGGATGTTCTGTAAGACACGTCCCAGTTCCAGGTGTATGTGGTCACGTCTACGCAGTTCAGAAGAGTTCCCTGAAGGCTGTGCCTTTCTTTCCTCTTCTTGTGAATGCAAATGTCCCATCACTATTTTTTGAAAGTAAAGCTTCAGTCAAACAATACTATTGTCAGTCGAGAAGATGTCAAACATCTGGCTAACTAAAGAATGCAGTCCTATGGGTTCGGCTGTTGGGAATATAAAATGGAACAGGCCCCGTGGAAAACTGTTTGGTCCTTCTTCAAAAAGGTAAAAAAAAAAAAAAAAAAAAAATCCGTGGGTGCCAGGGTTTCAGGGGGAGAGAGGGATGAACAGGTGGAAGCACAGAGGATTTTTAGGGCAGTGAAACAATTCTGTATGATATCATAATGGTGAATATATGACATTATGCATTTGGCAAGACCCATAGAGTTGTACAACACAAAGAGGGAACCCTAATGTAAAATTGAGTTAATAATAATAAAACAATATTGGTTCATAACTGCAGCAAATGTACCACACTAACGTAACATGTTAACAATAGGAGAAACATTGTGTGTGTTGGGGAGGAGGCGTATGGGAAGTATCTGCACTTTCTGCTCATTTTCTCTAGAAACCTAAAACTGCTATAAAACTGAAGTTTATTACTTACAGAGAGAAAAAAATGTAAACAGAATTACCATACAACGCAGCAATTCCCTCACCTAGGTATGTACTCCCCAAAATTGAAGAGCAGTATTTAAACAAAAACTTATACATTAATGTTCATAGTAGCATTACTTAAAATTTCCAAAAGGTGGACACAATCCAACTGATGAATGCATAAACAAAATGTCATTATATCCATAAAACAGAATATTATTCCGTTGTAAAATGGAATAAATTAGTCCTGATACATGCTACAACATGGATAAAACTCAAAAACATTTTAATTTTTCTAAAACTGACAGACAAAATTGTTCATATTTATCACACACACATAATGTTTTGAAATATAAATACATTATGAAATAGCTAAATCTAGCTAACTAACATATGGTCTACCTCACAAAGTTATTTTGTGGTGAGAACACAAAATCTACTCTCAACATTTTTCAAGAATACAATGTATTGTACACAACAGATCTCTAGAACTTATTCCTCCTGTCTAACTGAAAGTTTGTATCCTTTGACCAGCATCTCCCCAACACCCCTTCTTTGACCAACGCAACCCTAAAGATCTGCAAAGCGTCCGTCTGAGTCTTCAGATGAGTCCATGCAAGTAAAGAAACTACCCGAGACCAGGGAAAGAACCACCTGAAAGGATCCGAGGGAACAATCTTTGGGGCTCATGTAGCATTGGAAATCGTTCCTGTTCTTATTGGTTGGAGTACAAATGCCCCATCATTCCCAGGCATGGGGTAGCATATTCAGGAGTCATGTCTCCATACTGGGAAAAATAGCCCTACTCTAATGACTGCTTTGATCCCACCATACCCAAAAGGAGAAAACAGTTCACAAGTAACTGTGTGCATATTATAACAAAGTTCAATAATATTTATGTGAATACAGTACTGAATAAAGCACCCAACAAAGTTAAATTCACAGTATCCGGCATCCAATCAAAACTGATGAGGCATGTAAAGGAGTAGGAACATATGACCCATAATGAGGAGAAAGAGCGATGGGAGAGATGGTATCCAAGGGAGAAAACAAAATGAAATCCAGGTGGAGCATCTAACACTGTCATTCATAGAGAGTGTGTGACATATACAGTTAGAACAAACATTCAGAATTGCAAATCATCTCCACCCTTTTACTAGGTAAATCTGACTCAAAAACCTATTTTCACAAGCACCTGCTTCTCTTCTACTTATTTATCCTCTTTCTTATAAGGACTGAAAGGATTGAGATGGGTGGATGTAGAGAACTGCTTCAATTCAGGCAGCCCTAGACTGTTTATTTTGGAAGACCTAGCCTTCTGCACCTCTAAAGCTGCTGCCACAAACTCGAGAATGCAAGAACTGACAGCTCCCACCACCCTAGGGGAAGAGAGTGATATTTTGAAAGGATTGCTACAGCCAAACGAGTGTTTGCCTCTGAAGCTTCTGCCCATCTGTCCTGAACTTTGGACTCTTCTTTTTTTTTTCTTTGCTAGCAGATTTCATAACATGATTCAAAGAGGATGGATCTTTCATCAATTAAATGACATGTCACATTGCACTAATGTCATAAATTTCATGGCATTCTCAATATCTTGTCATCCTGAACCCAAATTTAGCAATATTATCAGACTGTAGCTCTACATATCAAGATACTTAATGTTTGTGCCAATAACTGAAATTTATTCTTTCTTGAATTTAATGGAGCAGGTGCCACTAGTTCTTTCAGATTGTTTCAGCAGAGGCTAAACTTTTTGAAGTCAATAAACCATTTTCTGTCTTTAAAATAAACTCCAACTGTTCTCTCTTAGGTTGCTCTTATGGCCAAAACATTGCTTCTCATAGACTTCAGCAACGAGCTATTCGGAAAAGGAACATTCTTAAGATTTTACTCACTGAGCCATAATGAAGTCTCTGAAATGGTCCTCGGTGTGCTTAATAAATTACCAAAGTCATGGGCCCAAAAGTAAGGGTACAATGACCGAAAATACTCTTTGGCTAAATAAAAGATGCCACAAAAAGATACAGTACCTATTAAAGTACTGCTCTTTTGGGAGATAGATCAGGGATTTGGTAAAAAGGTAATCATGCTTTTGACATCTTGGCCGCTATCCAGCCCAGTGGAAGTCATTACAATCACAGGCAGCACGAGCAGAATAGAAGGGGGTGTAATGCAGTGGAAGACGGGATGAATGAAGAAAGATTGAGATCAAAGGGCAGATTCAAGAAGGAATGCATAAACCAAAGGCATGAGGAGTCGTGGGAAAGACACCTCTCCCCATCCAAAATTACAGCCTCCGTGAGAGAGAACAAGAGAACAAACCAATGTGTTAGGCAGAGCTATCTTTTGAGAATTTCCCGTGGCTCTGAAGACCCACACAGCCAGTAGAGTCCATTAAGAAGACAGGGCCCATAGCTTCTGCTATGGTCCTGACAGATACCTTGAGGGAGAGAGTAGTCTTGGGCCATCCTTCTGACAACTGGTAAGTTAGGTAATACCTAACCAAGGTAGCCATAAAATGGCTGAGGGCTATAAAAAAGCAATTAAAGGACAAATATGGATTCTTAGCAGAGGCAGGGTAAAGGAAATAAACAAATCTCAGCACCTGTTAAATCACAAAAGGAGCAAAGAAATCAGAACACATGCATGTATGCACGCACACACACACACACACACACACACACACACCCCTCACTGTACTAGGAATGTAAAGACATATTTAAAGACAAATTTAAGACATAGACATATTGGCATACTCAAATTGGCATTCATATAAGATTTTCTAAAGTCTTACATGGGAAGAAAATTAAGTAGCCAGAGTCAAAGAATTCTTATTTTGAAAGTCATATGTGCCAATGGGTTCATATCCCAGGAAATAATGAAGTTATATGGCCCCTTACTCTGACTTTAAGACACGAACTGAAGAATATATAGAAGTCACAATTCAATGTAGTCAGGAGAGGGAAAAGGTAGTAAAAATTGGGAACAAAAGATTATTTCTCACACTTTGTTGTCTTTCACTAGACTATAAGCTTTAGATGGTGGAGATTATGTTGGTTTTTCTAATCACCGAATATACAGTGCCTAGTACAGTGGCTGGTGTATAGTAGATATTTAACAGGCATTAATCAAATAAATTTTAAAAGATTAAAAGCTATAGAGAAATAGGAAAACATAACAAAAGTCTAGATTCTCAAGGTAGAAGTAAAATTGGTTTGGCTCTGAGCAACAAAGAAATCAAAAATACATATGGCTAACACAAGACAGATTTTTATTTCTCATTTACATTAAGAAGTGTAAGGTGATCAGTGCTGGGGCTGTTTCCACGAAGTGATCAGGGATCACTTCAACACACTCCTCTGCTATCCCTGTGTCTGACCTTTATCCTCATAGTCCAAGATAGCTGCTAGATCTCCAGCCATCACATCTTCATTCCAGGCCAAGGAAGAAGAATAGAGGTAAAGGACGAGAATGGCAAATCACCTTTATTTGATGCCCCACATGCTACTTTTAATTTCACTAATTAGTTAAAACTTGGTCATATGGTCATGGTCATACTTAATTACAAAGGGACATTGAGATATTTAGTTTATTAGCTGGAAAGCAATGTTTCCAGTTTAAAATCTATAATCTTTTATTAAGGAAAAGAGGAATAATAGATATTAGGCAGTTTCTGCTGCAATTTGATTATCAGTTAAAATCTCCTCTAGAATGTAGAGAGAGAATATAAAAATTATTTGGCATTAAGACCATTTTCCTTTTTTCAATATTGTTTAGAAAGATAATTAAATTCTCTTAAAATTCTTAAGAACTGTAAAATAATTAACCAATTGTGATACCTTCCAGCTAAGAAAAGGTGGAAGAAAAGGAATATATGTTTTCCTCCTTTGTTTCATTAAAAAAAAAAATCCTGAGCAAGGACTGCTTGAGCTCAGGGAGTTGGCTGTCTCCATGTTTTGCTGCCAGCAGTCTGAGATCTGTCAAGTGGAGGCTGTGACTAAACTATTCTATGCCCCCACCAGCCTGCGACCCTCAGCCACCACCACCACCTGCCTCCTCCAAATGACCCAATCTTCCCATAACTCCTGCCCACAGCCTAATGTGTCTTTTTTACTGCATCAGTGGATAGCAGAGTATGGAGGAAAGATATTTTCAGCCAACAGTAAGATGAGAGTCTTGGAGTGTCATATTTACTTTTGACTAGTAAAGAACCAATCCAATGATTATGGTTAAAAAAAAAAAAACTGAACCGGAAAAGAAATCATAACAGATTTCAACTATTATGTTTGTTCATTTTTCATGCAGGATTTTAACTGACGGTATAAAATTAAACATTTCTTATAAAGTAAAACCACTGCAAAGAAAAACCATTGAGGCCTTACCTTGAGTCTGAAAGTTTTAATTAATATGTGAGGGCTATTTGAAATGTGAAGTCATGAATCAAAGAGAAGTGAAAGGATTTTTTTAAAAAGCTGAGCAGAGATACTCTTTGGATCTTTGCCTGGTGATGGGATAGGAGGGTATAGAATTTAAACTAAACTTTCTCAAACTTCTCCTCTTCCTCAGCCTTGTTATAAGGGAAAACAGATATCTTAGGTGACTTAGCAGGAAAAAATCAAAAAAAAAAAATTCTGCTGTAAAAATTTTAAAACTGTAAGAGTTTTACAAACTCCCTACTCAAATTAAAGATCAAACTTGAAAACCTAAATTTCAGGGTGGCTGGGGGGATGCCAGGAACAACGTACTTCCTGATTTGGGAATACATAAACTGACAGGGTTAGGATGGAAGACCAGGGTCTTAAAGATTCAATCTTAGTGAGTCCCATTCAAGGATGATATTTATTATACTTAGCAATGGTATTGCACAGGCAGCCCATCAGAAATAGCACCAGCCAGGTTACTAGCTCAGGGACCTCGAGGCTCCCTGCCATGCATTAACTCTTTAGTTTCTGGATTATGAGGAGGGTGGCAGGACAGTGGAGAGTCACAACTCAGCAGATATTTACCGACCGGTATTTTAACAACCTGTGTGGCTGTCCTGGTGCATGTCAGCCCTGGTCTCACCCTTCCAGACACTAATGAAGCCAGACCCGGGATCATTATGTCACCACGCTTGCTTTCCAATATCATCCAATTTCAGAGAGTCTTTTAGCTCTTCCCACATTGTGCATATGGCAATCCAGTCCTGGAGACAGCATCCAGGAAGACACAAATCCTACTCTTTTTAGACCAATAACCATAGCCACACTGGAAACATCAGTTGGGGATCAGGAGTTTCCATTTAGTCTTTAGTATTCCCATATTTACTCAGGACTAAGCAGAAATATAAAGCAATAGGATTTGAAAGGAAGCAAAAAATTGAAACGTTTACTCTTACGTTAATCATGTCCTTTTCTGATTACACCTTGGTCTCCTTTGGTCAAGTAAATTAGATTGGAATCCTATGTCTTCAAGCTATACATTTAAATCAGTATCACTTTAATTCTCGTTTGTGAATCTCTGTGAATAAGATTATGAAATTATTGAGAAGGGAAAACACTTAACAAAAAAGAAAAACTCATAAGTGACACCAACCATAATGACCAGGATATAGTGGCTTGTTTAATTATTCTCAGGAAAAACAGATTCTCTAATAGCCTTCTAGATTTGATATTTTCTAATACACAGTAAACCTTCCTCATTTTTTTTTTTTGTGGACTTTCATTTTCAATAAAAGTCTTCTTATTTGAAGATGTTGGAAAAGCAGAACAGCTAAAAAAAACTTAGTCTGAAATTCCTGTTCTGTTATTAATGGGTCTGTTATAAAGTTCCTCACTTGCTTTTCCATTCCTCACGTTACCCCCTTCTTCATCTTAAATGTCCCTTTCACCTGAATGAGTTTCTTTCCAATCATTTTTTTTAATTGGAGCAAAATTCGCATTACGTAAATTTCACCAGTTTAAAGTGTAAATTCAGGGAATCTTTAATAAAGTCAAATATACAGAGGTACAGAATAAAATAGTGGTTGGGTGGAGCAGGGAATAGGTAGGTGTAGGTCAAAGGAAACAAAGTAGCAGATACGTAGGATGAACAAGTGCAGAGATCTAACATACAACATGAGAACTATAGTTAATATTGTATTTGGGACTTTTGTTAAGTGAACAGATCTTAGCTGCTCTTGCCACACACACAGAAAAACAAGCAACTAGGGCCGGCCCGGTGGCGCACTGGATAGCGCGCCGCTTGGGAAGCGCGGCGGCGCTCCC
>NW_007727232.1:166372-169271 GCF_000696425.1 Galeopterus variegatus
GATGGGACACAATAATCAACTACATTGTATATTGACAAAATAAAAATAATAAAAAAAAAACCATCACCATTACCTAATTCCAAAATGTTTAAAACATTTTCGTCACCCCAAAAAGAAACCCTGGACCCAATAAGCAGTCACTCCTCATTTCCCCACCCTCCCAGTTCCTAGAAACAAACCCCTAATCTGCTTTCTGTATCTATGGATTTGCTTATTCTGGGCATTTCATATAAACAGAATCATAGAAAATGTGGACTTTTATGTCTGGTTGCTTTAACTTAGCATGTTTCCAAAGCATATTATTATCTAGCATCCTTCATTTAAAGGATGGATAATATTCTACTGTATGGATATACCACATTTTGTTTATCCATTCATCAGTTGTTGGACATTTGGGTTGTTTGTGGATATTATGAATAGTGCCACTATGAACACTCTTGTAGATGTTTTTATTTGGACACCTGTTTTCAATTCTCTTGGGTACGTACCTAGAAGTGGAATTACTGGGTCATGTGGTACCTATATTTTTAGTTTCTGAGGAATCGCCAAACATTTTTCTGGAGCTGCGGCACCATTTTACTTCCCTCTCAGCACTGTGAAAGGGCTCCAGTTTCTCAGCATCCTCACCCACACCTATTTTCCTTTTTATTATTATTATTATTATATCCACCCTAGCAGGAGTGAAGTGGTATCTCACTGTGGTTTGATGCGCATTTCCCTGCTGACTAATGATGTTGATCATCTTTTCGTGTGTTTATTGGCCATTAATATATCTTCTTTGGAGAAATGTTTATCCAAGTCTTTTGCCCATTTTTTAATTCAATCGTTTGCCTTTTTGCTGTTGAGTTGCACCTTCCAATCATTTTGAGCGAAAATGTTTGACATTGGCCTTTCAAACCAATGACAAAGTTGCAAAATGAAAATGTACTGTACAAAACAAAGCAAACCTAGACCACTTGCCACACTCACTAAACAAACCCACATACACTTAGCTTTAGGTTTTTGAATTTTAATATTCCCAAAAGTCATTAGAAAGGTAAGGTATTTTTAGGAAAAATAAAAAATTTTAATTGACAGAAAGAAAAATAATTTATTCACGCATATATTTATCCAGCAAACATTTACCGATTCCTCTGCCGGACATTAGGATGATTGTAAACACCGGTGGCAACACTATGAGTCTTCGTACTGTCCATCCATGCAGGATATATTGTGAAGGAGGTTTGTACATGGAAAACATGCAGAGTGTGAGGAAAAGCAACTGTGGGAAAACTTAGTTCCCTTTACTCAGAGCCTAGAAGAAAATTAAATTCCCAAACAGCCTAGGGATAAATAACTGGCGTTTTATCTTCCCTTGCAGAGATACTACGTTAAGGAGGAACAATCTCTTCCACACCACACACAGGGATATATCACCCAAACTCACCCTTACAATGCCTTTGAGTAGGCAGGTATTAATGAGAATGTATAAAATGTGTCTCATTCCTTTGGATTGTCAAGAATAGCTCAAGAAGGACTTCATAGAAATGTGGAATATCAGGAAAATTTTGAACTCAGATGAAAAAACATGATTCCAAGTTGGCTTTTTTGTATGGAAGCCTAAAGAAGAAATTTATGAAACAAAGGATGAACTTCAAATGCATGAAACCTTTATGTATTAGTCTGTTTCTGTTGCTTATAACAAAATACCTGGAACTGGGTAAATTGTAAGAGAACAAAATTTATTGCTTACAGCTTCTGAAGCTAGGAAATCCAAAGTCCAAGGGAACACATCTGGTAGCAGTAACAGCAACTCCTCACATCGCAAGATGGTGGAAGCAGAGAGAGCACAGAGGGACCAACCTCCTCATTCACTCTCTTTTTAAAGCCACCAAACCACACCCATGACCACAATTTTTAATTCATTCATTGCAGCATTGTCCTACAGTCTAATCACCTCTTCAAGGTCCCACCTTTCAATTACCATAATAGGATTTCCTACCTTCAACCATTACAGTGGGATTAAGTTTTGGGGGACATTTAACCCAAGGCACTGTATATTCTGATTCCCAATGCCTGAGTCTGGGAAAACTTGAGGCACTAAACTACTGACGTGTAGTGATGTTTGGGACTTGATGGATAAATGAGATGTAGGACATAAACATAAAATCAGTAGTACAAAATAGTGGTTTAGAACACAGACTTTGGGCCAGCCCGGTGGCGCACTGGAGAGTGCACCGCCTGGGAGTGCCACGGCGCTCTCGCCGAGGGTTCGGATCCCAGGTGGAGACCGGTTCCTGCCCACTGGCTGAGCGCAGTGCGGGCACAACACCGAGGGTTGCGATCCCGTTGCCAGTCCCCGGTACGGGCGCGACACCGAGGGTTGCGATCCCATTACCAGTCAGTAAAAAAGACAAAAAGGAAAAAAAAAAAAAGAACACACACTTTGAAATCAGACAGACCTGCACTTCAGAACTGACTCTACCTTTTACAAGGTACCATCCAACAAAAGTTATTTATACTTCCTAAATCTTGGTTTCCTGAATAGTAAAATAAGGATTAAAATATCTGTCTCATTAATTAGTTGATGATTAGCACAATGCCTGGAATATAGTGATAATTATTATAATTGTTTTGGAATATGATGTAAATGGTGGATGAAGACAGAAGAAGAATGAGTATAGAGGAAGGGAAATTCAAATAAATTTTGATGGAAAAAATGGGCTTGTTATAGATACAAATTCCACTTTCTAGGAAGAAAAGAGAATTCTCATAGCTGTTATTGACCATCATCTTTCTAACAATTTAGTAAGAAATGACAGTTGTATAATCTTAACTTTGACTCAAATGCAAAGACCTTGGACAAATAAGCGGCAGCGGGTTCGAGGTTTTGGAGCCGACACGGAGAAGGACTCCTGGG
>NW_007727232.1:174345-175822 GCF_000696425.1 Galeopterus variegatus
TCCTAACCATGCACATTTACTTAAAATATTTCAAAAATATAAATGCAATTCTTAATATTTTTATCAATTCTGTAAGTTAGGATTTATATCAATGTTGTAGTAGAAAATTGTAACCAGAATTCCATGGGTTAAAGAATCAGGTCTATAATTGTACTGGGCTACATAGTGGATCCTAATACAGTAATCCAGGCTCTAATCCACAGAAACTTTAAACATTCCTTTATGTGGCAAAAAAAAAATGAATATTATCTTATATGGAAAAGGATGTAACAAAGGGTCTTGAGAGGAGATGCTTATCCTTGATTATCTGGGCCAGTCCTAAATGCAACACATGTACCTTTATAAAAGAGAAGCAGAAGGAGTTTAAGACACACCAAGAAAGAAGACAGGAGACAACATGATCATAGAGGCACAGATTGGAAGGTCAGCCACCAGCCAAGGAATGCCTGAAGTTACCAGAAGCTGGAAGAATCAGGGAAAGTATTTCCCTTTAGGGCCTTGAGAGGGAGCAAGGCCCTGCTGGCACTTTGGTTTCAGATTTCTAGTCTGCAGAAATGTGAGAGAATAAATTTCCATTGTTTTAAGCTACCAAGTTTGTGGTAATTTGTTACAGTAGCCCTAGGAATCTAATAAAGCCATCTCCTCAAATGTATATATTTTTGGAGTAAAGTCAATGAAGTTGCTACAGCCAAAGGGACACTAGCTTTATCCACAGCCAAGTGGGATACCAAAGGCAGAACTATCTTGCAGAATTTGAAAGCACTGGGGAAAGTTAAAAAAACATGTTTCAACCCCAGGCCAGAAAAATAGCCACTAATTATACAAATACAGTCTGGGTGTTAACAAGTTGAAACAAAGTTCGGATCTGTTTAGTCAAATCTGTTAAACTGCACAAATAATAATCTCCTTTATACCTCCTTCTCTATCTCAAAAATGGAAAAAGGGAAATGGAAATAGAGGTCCAAATATAAACTACCAAGAGATTTTACGGGAAGGTAAGCTTTATGAGGACAGGGATTTTATGTTCACTTCCATATCCAGAGCTAATCATGCACGTAGAAGCCGCCAATAAAGTCTTTCGTGAAAAAAATTGTGCATGTGAACATTATTTATTGAACATATGTTATATGTTCCCCATTACACTGGAGACTTTTAAATGGATGGTCCAGAGAAATATGTATAATTGGAAAGTTAGAAGAGAGTAATAGCTATCAAAAGACAAAATCACAACAAATTTAGTTTAAAGATCTAATTGGCTTTTATTTACAATTCTAGAATTGAGCAACACCTCATTTTATAAAATAGAGTGAGTGTTCCATTGAGCTACACAGATGAGGTTGGCATTATAGGCAGAAAAGGGCTGAAGAAAGGAGAAACAGCAAAAAGTGGATTACTTCTTTCAACGTTAATTTCCTTATAGAGGAGAGGAGCCATAGGCAGCACTCACTGTCCACCAGAAGGCAGGAGCATGCTGAAC
>NW_007727232.1:176847-186667 GCF_000696425.1 Galeopterus variegatus
AGTGTGGCTCACCACCAAAGTAGCAGCCACAGCCATGGTGCAGGAGGCCCACCAACCACTCAAATGCATCAACACAAGGAAAGTAACCAGCAGAGACCAGAAAAAGAAGTCCCTCTCTCCTCAAAGCCCACTCCAGGGTAACAGAAGAAGCAACTGCTGTACCACATGACCAGACATCAACATAGAGATACTAGAAATATGAGAAACCAAGAAAATATGACACCACCAAAGGAATACAGTAATTCTCAACTACCAGACCCTGTAGAGCAGGAAACCCTTGAAATGACTGAATTTTAAGCACCAATCTTAAGGAAACTCAACAAGATATGAGAAGACTCAGACAACATAATGAAAGAAGAAAAAAAAATCCAGGATATGAAGGAAGAAATTTACAACAAGATTAATACCTTAGAAAAGAATGAAGCAGAACTTATGAAACTGAAGGATTCATTCAATGCAATAAAAAAACACAACTGAGAGCTTAAGCAGCAAGCTAGAGCAAGCAGAAGAATTTCTGATCTCAATAAGAGTTGTTTTGAAATAACCCAGGTAGACAAAAAAGGAAAAAANCAAAAACTGTGGCAGCCCTGCAAAAAATCCTCAAGGGAGTCCTGCATCTGGAATCCAAAAAATAATAGTCATTACCATGAATACACATGAAAGAACAAAACCCACTGGTAGAACAAAAATGAAAATGAGAAAGAGAAAGAAACTAAATCATACCACCTCAAAAAAACAGCAAACATCAAAGACAAACAACAAAAGGGGAGGAAAGGAACAAAAGATATTTAAGATATCCAAAAGAAAATTGGTAAAATGTCAGGAGCAAGACAATATCTTTCAATAACAATCCTAAATGTAAATGGATTAAACTCCCCATTCAAGAGATACAGACTGACTGACTGGATTAAAAAGCTAGACCCAACTATATATTGTCTTCAAGAGACTCATCTCACCTATAAAGACACATACAGACTAACAGTGAAGGGATGGAAAAACATATACCATGCAAATGGAAATGAGAAATGAAAAGGAATATACCTATTCTTGTATCAGATGAAATAGACTTTAACCAAAAACCATAAAAAGAGATAAAGAAGGCCACTATATAANATCAGATGAAATAGACTTTAACCAAAAACCATAAAAAGAGATAAAGAAGGCCACTATATAATGATAAAGGGGTCTATCCAGTAAGAAGACATAACAATCATAAAAATCTATATACGCAACATGAGAGCACCCAGATATATAAACCAAATACTATTAGGCCTAAAGAAAGAGATAGACCCCAATATGACATAGTAGGCTCCTGAACACCCCTCTGTCAGCACTGGGCAGATCATCTAGGCAACAAATCAACAGAGAAATGCTGGATTTAAACTACACTTTAGACCAATTGGACCTGGAAGATATCTTCATAACATTTCATCCAACAACTACAGAACATACATTCTTCTCATCAGCACATGGGACATTCACCAGGTTAGACCACATGTTAGGTCACCAACCAAGTCTCAATAAATTTTTAAAAATTGAAATCATTTCAAGTATGTTTTTAGATCAGCACAGATTAAAAATAGAAATTAATAACAAGCAAAACTCTGGAAACTATACAAATACATGGAAATTAAACAACATGCTCCCAAACTACATATGGGTCCAAGAAGAAATTAAACAAGAAATCAAAAAACTTCTTGATGGGTCCAAGAAGAAATTAAACAAGAAATCAAAAAACTTCTTGAAACTTCAAAAAACTTCTTTAAAATAAAGACACATTATACTAAAGTCTGTGGGATACTGAAAAATCAGTACTAAGACAGAAGTTTATTGCAATAAATGCTTACATCAAAAGAATAGAAAGATTTCAAATAAACGACCTAATGTTACACCTCAAAGAACTTGAAAAACAAGAACAATTCAATCCCAAAATTGGTAGATGGAAAGATATAACTAAGATCATAGTGGAACTAAATGAAATAGAAACCCAAAAAAATGATACAAAATATAAATTCAACAAAAATTTGGTTTTCAGAGAAGATAAACANGAGCAATCAGGCAAGAGAAAGAAATAAAGGGCATCCAGTTTGGAAAAGATGAAATCAAATCGTCCCTGTTTCCAGATGACATGATCTTATATGTAGAGAAACCTAAAGACACTACACAAAAACTTAGAGCTGATAAATGATTTCAGTAAATTTGCAGGATACAAAATCAACACACAAAAATCAGTAGCATTTTCATACTCCAGTAACAACCTAGTAGATAAAGAAATCAAGAAAGCAAGCCCATTTACAATAGTCACAAAAATAAAATAAAATAAAATAAAATATCTTGTATTTTTAATCAATTTAACCAAGGATGTGAAAGATCTCTACAACAAGAACTACAAATCACTGCTGAAATAAATTAAAGAGGACACACAAAGATGGAAAGATATTCCATGCTCTCGGATTGGTAGAATTAACATTGTGAAGATGCCCATACTACTTGAAGTGATCTACTGATTTGACATAATCCCCATCAAAATACCCTTGACATTCTTCACAGAAATAGAAAAAAACTATCCTAAAATTCTTATGGAACAGCAAAACACCCCAAATAGCCAAAGAAATCCTGAGCAAAAAAATTAAACTGGAGGCATTATACTCCCTGACTTCAAACAATACTACAAAACTACAGTGAGCAAAACAGCATGGTACTTGCATAAAAACAGACAAATGGAGCAATAGAACAGAATAGAGAACCCAGAAATCAACCCACATACTTATAGCCAGCTGTTCTTTGACAAAGGCAACAGGAATATACATTGCAGAAAAGCCAGCCTCTTCAATAAATGGTGCAGGGAAAACTGGACATCCATATGTAGAAGAGAGAAACTAGACCCATACCTCTCACTATATACCAAAGTCAACTCAAAATGTATTAAAGACTTAGGTATAAGACCCGGAACTATAAAACTTCTAAAAGAAAACATAGGGGAAATGCTTCAGGAAGTAGGACTGGGCAACAACTTTACGAATAAGATCCCAAAAGCACAAGCAATGAAAGAAAAAATAAACAAATGGGATTAGATCAAACTAAAAATTTTCTGCACATCAAAGGAAATAATCGACAGAATAGAAAGACAACCTACAGAATAGTAGAAAATACTTGCAAACAATACATCTGACAAGGGATTAATATCCAGAATATACAAAGAACTCAAACAACTATACAGAAAAAAACAAATAATCCAATTAAAAAATGGGCAAAGGAGATGAATAGACATTTTTCAAAGGNCCCAAAAAAATGATACAAAATATAAATTCAACAAAAATTTGGTTTTCAGAGAAGATAAACAAATAGACAAGCCACTAGCTAGGCTAACTAAAAATAGAAGACAGATGACCCAAATAACAAACATCAGAAATGAAAAAGAAGATATTACAACCAATATCATCTTAATGGGGAAAAGCTGAAAGGCTTTTCCTTAAGAACAGGAACAAGACAAGGATGTCCACTCTCACCACTCCAATTTAACATAGTATTGGAAGTACTAGCTGGAGCAATCAGGCAAGAGAAAGAAATAAAGGGCATCCAGTTTGGAAAAGATGAAATCAAATCGTCCCTGTTTCCAGATGACATGATCTTATATGTAGAGAAACCTAAAGACACTACACAAAAACTTAGAGCTGATAAACGATTTCAGTAAATTTGCACGATACAAATCAACACACAAAAATCAGTAGCATTTTCATACTCCAGTAACAACCTAGCAGATAAAGAAATCAAGAAAGCAAGCCCATTTACAATAGTCACAAAAATAAAATAAAATAAAATAAAATATCTTGTATTTTTAATCAATTTAACCAAGGATGTGAAAGATCTCTACAACAAGAACTACAAATCACTGCTGAAATAAATTAAAGAGGACACACAAAAATGGCAAGATATTCCATGCTCTCAGATTGGTAGAATTAACATTGTGAAAATGCCCATACTACTTGAAGTGATCTACTGATTTGACATAATCCCCATCAAAATACCCTTGACATTCTTCACAGAAATAGAAAAAACTATCCTAAAATTCTTATGGAACAGCAAAACACCCCAAATAGCCAAAGAAATCCTGAGCAAAAAAATTAAACTGGAGGCATTATACTCCCTGACTTCAAACAATACTACAAAACTACAGTGAGCAAAACAGCATGGTACTTGCATAAAAACAGACAAATGGAGCAATAGAACAGAATAGAGAACCCAGAAATCAACCCACATACTTATAGCCAGCTGTTCTTTGACAAAGGCAACAAGAACATACATTGCAGAAAAGCCAGCCTCTTCAATAAATGGTGCTGGGAAAACTGGACATCCATATGTAGAAGAGAGAAATTAGACCTGTACCTCTCACTATATTCCAAAATCAACTCAGAGTGGATTAAAGACTTAGGTATAAGACCCGGAACTATAAAACTTCTAAAAGAATACATAGGGGAAATGCTTCAGGAAGTAGGACTGGGCAACAACTTTATGAATAAGACCCCAAAAGCACAAGCAATGAAAGAAAAAATAAACAAATGGGATTATATCAAACTAAAAATTTTCTGCACATCAAAGGAAATAATCTACAGAATAGAAAGACAACCTACAGAATGGTAGAAAATACTTGCAAACAATACATCTGACAAGGGATTAATATCCAGAATATACAAAGAACTCAAACAACTATACAGAAAAAAACAAATAATCCAATTAAAAAATGGGCAAAGGAGATGAATAGACATTTTTCAAAGGAGGACATACAAATGGCCAACAGGTACATGAAAAAATGCTCAGCATCGCTAGTCTTCAAAGAAATGCAAATCAAAACCACATCGAGATATCGTCTCACACCAGTTAGACTAGCCAATATCAAAAAGACTGAGAATAACAAATGCTGGCAAGGATGCAGAGAAAGTGGAACCCTCCTACACTGTTAGTGGGACTGAAAGTTAGTGCATCTATTATGGAAAATGATATGGAGGTTCCTCAAACTACGACAGGTAGAACTGCCATACGATCCAGCAATCCCACTGCTGGGTATATATCCAAAGGAATGGAAATCATCATGTCGAAGGAATACCTGCACTCCCACACTTATAGCAGCTCTATTTACAGTAGCCAAGAGTTGGAACCAACCTAAATATGCATTGATGGACAACTATATAAGGAAAATGTGGTATATATACACAGTGGAATACTACTCTTCCATAAAAAGGAATGAAAGTCTGCCATTTGCAGCAACATGGGTGAACTTAAAGAAAATTATGTTAAGTGAAACAAGCCAGGCACAGAAAGGGAAATACCACATGACCTCACTCATAAGTGGGAGCTGAAAAAAATAAATAAATAAACAATAACAGAAAGAAAGATACAACAATCACAATAATTCATTAAAGAGAACAGCACTGAAGCTACCAAAGGTGGGAAAGGGGGAGCTGGAGGAGAGGTTAGGAGAAATTGGTAAAGGGCCACAAAAGATGTTTACATTAAATAATGTTAAAATTCAAAAAAACTTTAAAAAAAGAAAAGAAATTAAAATGGTGGTAACAGGCAAAAACAAAACACAAAAAACAAAACAGTGGTGAATTCCTTATTGCACTATCAGGTTGACTGGAATCTCCTGCTTTTTAGGAGAAGTGGCCCGTTTCGAAGTTTAGTTTGATTACCTAGCACTTAGCACAAATGACTCCATTCTCGTTTGGTCTGGTCTGCTGGGGCCTAGTGCAGGAGACTAGCCAAAAAGAATTGCCTCCCGTAAACTTTATTTGTCATGGGAAATAGCCTATGATTAAAAATACAACACGAGGAGGAAAATAATTTTAACATGCTAAACTACATATGAGGCGACTATAGAATATCTGATTAAAAATATTCAGTAGGTGGTTGGACATATAGCATTAGAATTCCTGTGAGAACTCAGAAAGTGATGTTTATCCATATAATAGTTGAAGAACTTTTAATAGCCAATTTCTCCAAAAGAAAGTCTAGAGCAAGGATGATTTAGTAATGAAGGTAATATCTTTAGTTACAAAAAGTCTTAGAGGAGACATTAAATCATATTTTTCTGGGTAGTGCCTGATCTGTCCTGTTATATCTTCTTAAAGGACATTCACTGGGATCCACACCTTTGGGTTGAGACCAGTTTTCCTTTGTGTGTGCTCATTCTGGAGCCCAGGCTTAAAGAGCAGTGGCTATTCACAACATGATCTTCTCATGGTAATCAAGCCTAACGTAAGCACATATAAGGCTTCTGTTTACATCATATCTACTACCATCCTACTGTCCAAAGCAAGTCATGTGGCCAAGCCCACTTTCAATGGGATGTACATTTCACCCATAATGGAAAGGCACTGCAATATTACATAGCAAAGGGTATGAATACACTATCACAGGGAAGTGAAGAATTGTGACTAATAACCCAGTCTTTGACAACCTCCAAAGTCCTTTTCAATGCTACAGTTTTGCATTCTGTAATTCTGTGATTCATGAAAATCTGTGAACTCCCTCAACTACCCAGTTACTTTCTCTCCTGCATCAACTCCCGAAAAGACCATGTATTACTTAACTCAATCAAATCTATCCTTTTCTTAGCCCCTTCTGTCTCAAAGGAAGTGTTGTTACTCCCTCTCCAACCAAGGTTCATTCCCAAGCTCTGTTCTAAATTTCAACCCCAAAGTCTCAGAGACTTTGACTCATCCCTATTCCCTCTTCTGTTCTCCTAAATCTTTACCCTGGTTCAGCAATCGATCATTTGACCTATGATCTTAAAAATAAAAGCTCCCCCGTGACATCACATCTCTTTCAGCAAGCATCTTCCTCACATTTAAATTTCTTAAGAGAGCATATTTATTCACAGCCTCAGCATCTATTTTCTCTCCTCCCACTCACTCTGCAACACTCTGAAATCTGGCCAAAATTGCTCACACAAAGAACGACAAGGAGATTGTATATGCCAAGTTTATTATTTATTGTTGGAAAGTTTGTGAGGCACAATAAATGTCATCTCTTCTTCCCTGAGTTCTGCATCAAAAGAGAAGGGAAAAAGTATGAATATAATGTTGAAGAAATATTGCTTAGTTAAGAGCCAAATGAGCTTATTAACTTCCTGCCCGCTTTGGGCCAGTCAACCCAAGGATAAATTTGAATCCGCAGGTCAGACACTCTTAACCCAAGTTTCTGTCTCACTGTGATAGGTAGAAGAGGAAGGAGAAACAGTCCAAAACTCACCCTGTTCCAATGATCGTGTTTGTTAATAGATAAGCTCCAAAAAAGAAAAATGGGCCAATAGCAATTACCAAAGTCCCAAGAAAGAGATGAGGAGATAGTTGTAAAATGTATGGGGGGACTTGTCGCTAATGGAAACTAGAGGACTGGAAAAGAACTTCTCCCTCTAAGAATTAATAGTAGGTCTTTGATTTACTTGAGCTGTCTGGGACGTTTATACTATTATTCCTTACCTTCCTCTGGAAAAGCTTTCTCCCCTAACTTCCAAGAAACCCTCTTCCCCAGATTTTCCTCCCGATACCCTAATGTACTCTATTTTATCTCCTTAAAGGAGTGTCCATGGGGATACTGCACTGTTTCCACATTCTGCAGTGTCCCTTGGAAATCCCATCCACTCTGGTAACCTTCACTGTCACTCATGTGCAATAAATCCACACAACTGGGTATTTATCTGCCTGCTAGGAATTTCACCTTAAAGAAGCCCATATACATCTCGAATGCAAAGTGTCAAGACAGATTTGTCATCGCTTCCCCAAAGCAAGCTCTCTCTTCCATAGTCTCTTCCTTAGTGAGTGGTACTAGCATTCACCCAGTCTCCAAAGCCAGAAATCTTAAAAAAACATCCCAACTCCTCTTTCTCCTTCTCCCACTCTGCCTCCCACCACCACCACCACATTATTAAGTCCAACAAATTTCACTTCCTAAATATCTTTCAAATCTGTTTCCTCCTCTCCATTTCTATACCCATTCCTTGGTTTAAACCCTCAGTATCTGTTTCAATTTAATTTACTATAATAGTTCCTGAACTACTGTACTGTATTTCAATCCCCATATAATGAGCATTGCTGTGGATTGAATGTCCCCTAAAAACTTAATCCCCCTGTGACAGCATTAAGAGGGTGGGAAATACTATTATGGTAACTGAAATGTGGAGCCTTGAAGAGGTGATGAGATTGGGAAGACCATGCCCAAGCAAATGGATTAATCCATTGATGGTTTAATGGTGGTCATAGGTGTGGTTCTGAGGGCTTCAAAAGGAGAGCCAGTGAGGAGGTCAGCTCTCGCCCTGCCGTATTTCAATCCCCATATAATGAGCATTGCTGTGGATTGAATGTCCCCTAAAAACTTAATCCTCCTGTGACAGCATTAAGAGGGTGGGAAATACTATTATGGTAACTGAAATGTGGAGCCTTGAAGAGGTGATGAGATTGGGAGGACCATGCCCAAGCAAATGGATTAATCCATTGATGGTTTAATGGTGGTCATAGGTGTGGTTCTGAGGGCTTCAAAAGGAGAGCCAGTGAGGAGGTTAGCTCTCGCCCTGCTCCTGCCATCTGCCATGCAACACCCTGCTTTGCTCTGAAGAGTCACTAGCCACCAAGATTCTCACCAGTTCCCTGGACTTTGGACTTCGCAGCTTCTGAAACCATAAGTAATAAATATTGTTTCTTTATAAATAACCTGTTTTAGGTATTTTGTTATAAGCAGCAGAAATGGACTAAAACAGGCATTTTTCATTTTGGGTCATTGCAGGGTTGCTACTGTTTTCTAATTGGGGGGTTTTCTTGTTTTTTTGTTTTGCCTAACATCAATTATCTCTTCTTTTGTTAACAGCTAACAGCACCCCAATTTTGCTGAATGAATATAAGGTACCAGTGTGTATTTTCTTTTTTAAAAATTTGTTTCAATTGGTGATCTATGTGTGATGTATATGACAGGTTCCCACTGACTGGAAAATTTGATTAACCAAAGTTGTCTATTGCTTAACAATGGTGGCAGAAAGAAAGTGTGGGATATATTGACAATTAGGGAATTAGAGGACAGAAAAGGATTTCATTATAAAAATTGAATCCATCAAAGTACAGAATCAATGATTCTTTGGTTTCTCCTTCCTGGTCACTAGTAATGTTTTAATATCCTCAGGGCTCAGTTGTGTAGCTTCTGTGGATTTTGTTTTAAGTGAACGTGCTTCCTTTGAGTAGTATTGCTTTTGTCACAATGTCTAAATTAGTGAAACACACCCCATAATCTTATGCTATACAAATTTGTGCTTTCATCTCTGTAACTCCCCTGAAAGGCTTTTCTATCAAAGTAATAGTTACATTAGATATATTCAATCCCACCTACACATAAAGCATTCATTTTAGTCTGTCGCACACCACTTCCTCCACTTTATATAGTGGAAGGAAGTCCTTTGGTTTGAAAGCTTTGCCAGTGTTTGAGAAAGTAAATCACTTTCAAGTTCAGGGTGAATATTTTCAAAAGGATTTTACAAAGGGTTTTGATAACAACACAGTTCTCTTTTCCCCACTCTCAGCTCAAACCTGATTTTGAACCCTTAAAATTCAACACCAAGCTTAGATTCTCAGACTGCGAAAGCTGAACGGACTTCAGATTCCATCTCAATCTTACCTACTCATTTTACAGTCAAGGAGAGAGAGATCTGAAGAGAAGAGAGCATTTGCTCAAGATCTTGATAGGTTTGACATAGTTGAGATTTATTTCCTTAATGGTCTCAGGATTTTGAACAGCAGCGATTTCAGTAACCCTCAGACTGTTGCACCTGTCTTGC